>NW_027017245.1:0-192012 GCF_036013445.1 Caloenas nicobarica | reverse complement strand
GAGCCCGACAGAGCCCGACAGGGCCCGACAGAGCCCGACAGAGCCCGACAGGGCCCGACAGGGCCCAGTAGAGCCCGACAGAGCCCAACAGGGCCCGACAGAGCCCGACAGAGCCCGACAGAGCCCGACAGGGCCCAGTAGAGCCCGAAAGAGCCCGACAGAGCCCGACAGAGCCCGACAGGGCCCGACAGAGCCCGACAGAGCCCGACAGGGCCCGACAGAGCCCGACAGAGCCCGACAGGGCCCAGTAGAGCCCGACAGAGCCCGACAGAGCCCGACAGAGCCCGACAGAGCCCAGTAGAGCCCGACAGAGCCCGACAGAGCCCGACAGAGGCCGACAGGGCCCGACAGAGCCCGACAGGGCCCGACAGGGCCCGACAGAGCCCGACAGGGCCCGACAGAGCCCGACAGAGCCCGACAGAGCCCAGTAGAGCCCGACAGAGCCCGACAGGGCCCGACAGAGCCCGACAGGGCCCAGTAGAGCCCGACAGAGCCCGATAGAGCCCGAAAGGGCCCGACAGGGCCCGACAGGGCCCAGTAGAGCCCGACAGAGCCCGACAGAGCCCAGTAGAGCCCAGTAGAGCCCGACAGAGCCCGACAGAGCCCGACAGGGCCCGACAGAGCCCGACAGAGCCCGACAGGGCCCGACAGGGCCCGACAGAGCCCGACAGGGCCCGACAGGGCCCGACAGAGCCCAGTAGAGCCCAGTAGAGCCCAGTAGAGGCCGACAGGGCCCGACAGGGCCCGACAGGGCCCATTAGAGCCCGACAGAGCCCGACAGAGCCT
Source organism: Caloenas nicobarica (assembly GCF_036013445.1). Lineage (NCBI taxonomy): Eukaryota > Metazoa > Chordata > Aves > Columbiformes > Columbidae > Caloenas > Caloenas nicobarica. The sequence goes on along the minus strand of NW_027017245.1, from coordinate 191,226 downwards.
GACAGAGCCCGACAGGGCCCGACAGGGCCCGACAGAGCCTGACAGAGCCCGACAGGGCCCAGTAGAGCCCGACAGAGCCCGACAGAGCCCGACAGAGCCCGACAGGGCCCGACAGGGCCCGACAGAGCCCGACAGGGCCCGACAGGGCCCGACAGGGCCCAGTAGAGCCCGATAGAGCCCGACAGAGCCCGACAGAGCCCGACAGGGCCCGACAGAGCTCGACAGAGCCCGAAAGGGCCCGACAGGGCCCGACAGAGCCCGACACAGCCCGATAGAGCCCGACAGGGCCCGACAGAGCCCGACAGAGCCCAGTAGAGCCCGACAGAGCCCGACAGAGCCCGACAGAGCCCGACAGGGCCCGACAGAGCCCGACACAGCCCGATAGAGCCCGAAAGGGCCCGAAAGAGCCCGACAGGGCCCAGTAGAGCCCGACAGAGCCCGACAGAGCCCGACAGAGCCCGACAGAGCCCAGTAGAGCCCGACAGAGCCCGACAGAGCCCGACAGAGCCCGACAGGGCCCGACAGGGCCCGACAGAGCCCGACACAGCCCGACAGAGCCCGACAGGGCCCAGGAGAGCCCGACAGAGCCCGACAGAGCCCGACAGAGCCCGACAGAGCCCAGTAGAGCCCGACAGAGCCCGACAGAGCCCGACAGGGCCCGACAGGGCCCGACAGAGCCCGACAGAGCCCGACAGGGCCCGACAGGGCCCGACAGAGCCCAGTAGAGCCCGACAGAGCCCGACAGAGCCCGACAGGGCCCGACAGGGCCCGACAGGGCCCAGTAGAGCCCGACAGAGCCCGACAGAGCCCGACAGAGCCCGACAGGGCCCGACAGAGCCCGACAGGGCCCGACAGGGCCCGACAGGGCCCGACAGAGCCAGTAGAGCCCGACAGAGCCCGACAGAGCCCGACAGAGCCCGACAGGGCCCGACAGGGCCCGACAGGGCCCAGTAGAGCCCGACGGAGCCCGACAGAGCCCGACAGAGCCCGACAGGGCCCGACAGAGCCCGACAGAGCCCGACAGGGCGCGACAGGGCCCGACAGAGCCCGACAGGGCCCGACAGGGTACGACAGAGCCCGACAGGGCCCGACAGGGCCCAGTAGAGCCCGACAGAGCCCGACAGAGCCCGACAGAGCCCGACAGGGCCCGACAGGGCCCAGTAGAGCCCGACAGAGCCCGACAGAGCCCGACAGAGCCCAGTAGAGCCCAGTAGAGCCCGACAGAGCCCGACACAGCCCGACAGGGCCCGACAGAGCCCGACAGAGCCCGACAGAGCCCGACAGGGCCCGACAGAGCCCGACAGAGCCCGACAGGGCCCAGTAGAGCCCGACAGAGCCCGACAGGGCCCGACAGAGCCCGACAGAGCCCGACAGAACCCGACAGGGCCCAGTAGAGCCCGACAGAGCCCGACAGGGCCCGACAGAGCCCGACAGAGCCCGAAAGAGCCCGACAGCGCCCGACAGGGCCCAGTAGAGCCACGACAGAGCCCGACAGAGCCCGACAGAGCCCGACAGGGCCCGACAGAGCCCGACAGAGCCCGACAGGGCCCAGTAGAGCCCGACAGAGCCCAACAGGGCCCGACAGAGCCCGACAGAGCCCGACAGAGCCCGACAGGGCCCAGTAGAGCCCGACAGAGCCCGACAGAGCCCGACAGAGCCCGACAGGGCCCGACAGAGCCCGACAGAGCCCGACAGGGCCCGACAGGGCCCGACAGAGCCCGACAGGGCCCAGTAGAGCCCGACAGAGCCCGACAGAGCCCGACAGAGCCCGACAGAGCCCAGTAGAGCCCGACAGGGCCCGACAGAGCCCGACAGGGGCCGACAGGGTCCGACAGAGCCCGACAGAGCCCGACAGGGCCCAGTAGAGCCCGACAGAGCCCGATAGAGCCCGACAGGGCCCGACAGGGCCCAGTAGAGCCCGACAGAGCCCGACAGAGCCCAGTAGAGCCCAGTAGAGCCCGACAGAGCCCGACAGAGCCCGACAGAGCCCGACAGGGCCCGACAGAGCCCGACAGAGCCCGACAGGGCCCGACAGGGCCCGACAGGGCCCAGTAGAGCCCGAAAGAGCCCGACAGAGCCCAGTAGAGCCCAGTAGAGCCCGACAGGGCCCGACAGGGCCCGACAGGGCCCATTAGAGCCCGACAGAGCCCGACAGAGCCTGACAGAGCCCGACAGGGCCCGACAGGGCCCGACAGTCCGACAGAGCCCGACAGGGCCCAGTAGAGCCCGACAGAGCCCGACAGAGCCCGACAGGGCCCGACAGGGCCCGACAGGGGCCCAGTAGAGCCCGATAGAGCCCGACAGAGCCCGACAGAGCCCGACAGGGCCCGACAGAGCCCGACAGAGCCCGACAGGGCCCGACAGGGCCCGACAGAGCCCGACAGGGCCCGATAGAGCCCGACAGGGCCCGACAGAGCCCGACAGAGCCCGACAGGGCACGACAGAGCCCGACAGAGACCGACAGGGCCCAGTAGAGCCCGACAGAGCCCGACAGAGCCCGACAGGGCCCAGTAGAGCCCGACAGAGCCCAGTAGAGCCCGTAGAGCCCGACAGAGCCCGACAGAGCCCGACAGGGCCCGACAGGGCCCGACAGGGCCCAGTAGAGCCCGACAGAGCCCGACAGGGCCCGACAGAGCCCGACAGAGCCCGACAGGGCCCGACAGAGCCCGACAGAGCCCGACAGGGCCCAGTAGAGCCCGACAGGGCCCGACAGAGCCCGACAGAGCCCGACAGGGCCCGACAGAGCCCGACAGAGCCCGACAGGGCCCGACAGGGCCCGACAGAGCCCGACAGGGCCCGACAGAGCCCGACAGAGCCCGACAGAGACCGACAGGGCCCCACAGAGCCCGAAAGAGCCCGACAGGGCCCAGTAGAGCCCGACAGAGCCCGACAGAGCCCGACAGAGCCCGACAGAGCCCAGTAGAGCCCGACAGAGCCCGACAGAGACCGACAGAGCCCGACAGGGCCCGACAGGGCCCGACAGAGCCCGACACAGCCCGACAGAGCCCGACAGGGCCCGACAGGGCCCGACAGAGCCCGACAGGGCCCAGGAGAGCCCGACAGAGCCCGACAGAGCCCGACAGAGCCCAGTAGAGCCGACAGAGCCCGACAGAGCCCGACAGGGCCCGACAGAGCCCGACAGAGCCCGACAGGGCCCGACAGGGCCCGACAGAGCCCAGTAGAGCCCGACAGAGCCCGACAGAGCCCGAGAGAGCCCGACAGGGCCCGACAGGGCCCGACAGGGCCCAGTAGAGCCCGACAGAGCCCGACAGAGCCCGACAGAGCCCGACAGGGCCCGACAGGGTACGACAGAGCCCGACAGGGCCCGACAGGGCCCAGTAGAGCCCGACAGAGCCCGACAGAGCCCGACAGAGCCCGACAGGGCCCGACAGGGCCCAGTAGAGCCCGACAGAGCCCGACAGAGCCCGACAGAGCCCAGTAGAGCCCAGTAGAGCCCGACAGAGCCCGACACAGCCCGACAGAGCCCGACAGAGCCCGACAGGGCCCGACAGAGCCCGACAGGGCCCGACAGAGCCCGACAGAGCCCGACAGAGCCCGACAGGGCCCGACAGAGCCCGACAGAGCCCGACAGGGCCCAGTAGAGCCCGACAGAGCCCGACAGGGCCCGACAGAGCCCGACAGGGCCCGACAGAGCCCGACAGAGCCCGACAGAACCCGACAGGCCCAGTAGAGCCCGACAGAGCCCGACAGGGCCCGACAGAGCCCGACAGAGCCCGACAGAGCCCGACAGCGCCCGACAGGGCCCAGTAGAGCCCGACAGAGCCCGACAGAGCCCGACAGAGCCCGACAGGGCCCGACAGAGCCCGACAGAGCCCGACAGGGCCCGACAGGGCCCAGTAGAGCCCGACAGAGCCCAACAGGGCCCGACAGAGCCCGACAGAGCCCGACAGAGCCCGACAGGGCCCAGTAGAGCCCGACAGAGCCCGACAGAGCCCGACAGAGCCCGACAGAGCCCGACAGGGCCCGACAGAGCCCGACAGAGCCCGACAGGGCCCAGTAGAGCCCGACAGAGCCCGACAGAGCCCGACAGAGCCCGACAGAGCCCAGTAGAGCCCGACAGAGCCCGACAGAGCCCGACAGAGGCCGAAAAGGCCCGACAGAGCCCGACAGGGCCCGACAGGGCCCGACAGAGCCCGACAGGGCCCGACAGAGCCCGACAGAGCCCGACAGAGCCCGACAGAGCCCAGTAGAGCCCGACAGAGCCCGACAGGGCCCGACAGAGCCCACAGGGCCCAGTAGAGCCCGACAGAGCCCGATAGAGCCCGAAAGGGCCCGACAGGGCCCGACAGGGCCCAGTAGAGCCCGACAGAGCCCGACAGAGCCCAGTAGAGCCCAGTAGAGCCCAGTAGAGCCCGACAGAGCCCGAAAGAGCCCGACAGGGCCCGACAGAGCCCGACAGAGCCCGACAGGGCCCGACAGGGCCCGACAGATCCCGACAGGGCCCGACAGAGCCCGACAGGGCCCAGTAGAGCCCAGTAGAGCCCAGTAGAGCCCGACAGGGCCCGACAGGGCCCGACAGGGCCCATTAGAGCCCGACAGAGCCCGACAGAGCCTGACAGAGCCCGACAGGGCCCGACAGGGCCCGACAGAGCCTGACAGAGCCCGACAGGGCCCGACAGGGCCAGTAGAGCCCGATAGAGCCCGACAGAGCCCGACAGAGCCCGACAGGGCCCGACAGAGCCCGACAGAGCCCGAAAGGGCCTGATAGGGCCCGACAGAGCCCGACAGGGCCCGATAGAGCCCGACAGGGCCGACAGAGCCCCGACAGAGCCCGACAGAGCCCGACAGCGCCCGACAGGGCCCAGTAGAGCCCGACAGAGCCCGACAGAGCCCGACAGAGCCCGACAGGGCCCGACATAGCCCGACAGAGCCCGACAGGGCCCGACAGGGCCCAGTAGAGCCCGACAGAGCCCAACAGGGCCCGACAGAGCCCGACAGAGCCCGACAGGGCCCAGTAGAGCCCGACAGAGCCCGACAGAGCCCGACAGGAGCCCGACAGGGCCCGACAGAGCCCGACAGAGCCCGACAGGGCCCGACAGAGCCCGACAGAGCCCGACAGGGCCCAGTAGAGCCCGACAGAGCCCGACAGAGCCCGACAGAGCCCGACAGAGCCCAGTAGAGCCCGACAGAGCCCGACAGAGCCCGACAGAGGCCGAAAAGGCCCGACAGAGCCCGACAGGGCCCGACAGGGCCCGACAGAGCCCGACAGGGCCCGACAGAGCCCGACAGAGCCCGACAGAGCCCGACAGAGCCCAGTAGAGCCCGACAGAGCCCGACAGGGCCCGACAGAGCCCGACAGGGCCCAGTAGAGCCCGACAGAGCCCGATAGAGCCCGAAAGGCCCGACAGGGCCCGACAGGGCCCAGTAGAGCCCGACAGAGCCCGACAGAGCCCAGTAGAGCCCAGTAGAGCCCAGTAGAGCCCGACAGAGCCCGACAGAGCCCGACAGGGCCCGACAGAGCCCGACAGAGCCCGACAGGGCCCGACAGGGCCCGACAGAGCCCGCCAGGGCCCGACAGGGCCCGACAGGGCCCAGTAGAGCCCAGTAGAGCCCAGTAGAGCCCGACAGGGCCCGACAGGGCCCGACAGGGCCCATTAGAGCCCGACAGAGCCCGACAGAGCCTGACAGAGCCCGACAGGGCCCGACAGGGCCCGACAGAGCCTGACAGAGCCCGACAGGGCCCAGTAGAGCCCGACAGAGCCCGACAGAGCCCGACAGAGCCCGACAGGGCCCGACAGGGCCCGACAGAGCCCGACAGAGCCCGACAGGGCCCGACAGGGCCCGACAGGGCCCGACAGGGCCCAGTAGAGCCCGATAGAGCCCGACAGAGCCCGACAGAGCCCGACAGGGCCCGATAGAGCCCGACAGAGCCCGAAAGGGCCCGACAGGGCCCGACAGAGCCCGACAGGGCCCGATAGAGCCCGACAGGGCCCGACAGAGCCCGACAGAGCCCGACAGGGCACGACAGAGCCCGACAGAGCCCGACAGGGCCCGACAGAGCCCGACAGAGCCCGACAGAGCCCGACAGGGCCCAGTAGAGCCCGACAGAGCCCAGTAGAGCCCAGTAGAGCCCGACAGAGCCCAGTAGAGCCCGACAGAGCCCGACAGGGCCCGACAGGGCCCGACAGGGCCCAGTAGAGCCCGACAGAGCCCGAAAGGGCCCGACAGAGCCCGACAGAGCCGACAGGGCCCAGTAGAGCCCGACAGAGCCCGACAGATCCCGACAGAGCCCGACAGAGCCCGACAGAGCCCGACAGGGCCCGAGAGGGCCCGACAGAGCCCGACAGGGCCCGACAGAGCCCGACAGAGCCCGGCAGAGCCCGACAGGGCCCGAGAGGCCCGACAGAGCCCGACAGGGCCCGACAGGGCACGACAGAGCCCGACAGGGCCCGACAGGGCCCAGTAGAGCCCGACAGAGCCCGACAGAGCCCGACAGAGACCGACAGGGCCCGACAGGGCCCAGTAGAGCCCGACAGAGCCCGACAGAGCCCGACAGAGCCCAGTAGAGCCCAGTAGAGCCCGACAGAGCCCGACACAGCCCGACAGAGCCCGACAGAGCCCGACAGGGCCCGACAGAGCCCGACAGGGCCCGACAGGGCCCGACAGGGCCCGACAGAGCCCAGTAGAGCCCGACAGAGCCCGACAGAGCCCGACAGAGCCCAGTAGAGCCCAGTAGAGCCCGACAGGGCCCGACAGGGCCCGACAGGGCCCATTAGAGCCCGACAGAGCCTGACAGAGCCTGACAGAGCCCGACAGGGCCCGACAGGGCCCGACAGAGCCCGACAGAGCCCGACAGGGCCCGACAGAGCCCGACAGAGCCCGACAGGGCCCAGTAGAGCCCGACAGAGCCCGACAGGGCCCGACAGGGCCCAGTAGAGCCCGACAGGGCCCGACAGGGCCCAGTAGAGCCCAAAAGAGCCCGACAGAGCCCAGTAGAGCCCAGTAGAGCCCGACAGGGCCCGACAGGGCCCGACAGGGCCCATTAGAGCCCAACAGAGCCCGACAGAGTCTGACAGAGCCCGACAGGGCCCGACAGGGCCCGACAGAGTCCGACAGAGCCCGACAGGGCCCAGTAGAGCCCGACAGAGCCCGACAGAGCCCGACAGGGCCCGACAGGGCCCGACAGAGCCCGACAGAGCCCGACAGGGCACGACAGAGCCCGACAGAGCCCGACAGGGTCCGACAGAGCCCGACAGAGCCCGACAGAGCCCGACAGGGCCCAGTAGAGCCCGACAGAGCCCAGTAGAGCCCAGTAGAGCCCGACAGAGCCCGACAGAGCCCGACAGAGCCCGACAGGGCCCGACAGAGCCCGACAGAGCCCGACAGGGCCCAGTAGAGCCCGACAGGGCCCGACAGAGCCCGACAGAGCCCGACAGGGCCCGACAGAGCCCGACAGAGCCCGACAGGGCCCGACAGGGCCCGACAGAGCCCGACAGAGCCCGACAGGGCCCCACAGAGCCCGAAAGAGCCCGACAGAGGCCGACAGAGCCCAGTAGAGCCCGACAGAGCCCGACAGAGCCCGACAGGGCCCGACAGGGCCCGACAGAGCCCGACAGAGCCCGACAGGGCCCGACAGGGCCCGACAGAGCCCAGTAGAGCCCGACAGAGCCCGACAGAGCCCGACAGAGCCCGACAGAGCCCGACAGGGCCCGACAGGGCCCGACAGAGCCCGACAGGGCCCGACAGGGCCCGACAGAGCCCAGTAGAGCCCAGTAGAGCCCAGTAGAGGCCGACAGGGCCCGACAGGGCCCGACAGAGCCCGACAGAGCCCGACAGGGCCCGACAGGGCCCGACAGAGCCCGACAGGGCCCGACAGGGCCCGACAGAGCCCAGTAGAGCCCAGTAGAGCCCAGTAGAGGCCGACAGGGCCCGACAGGGCCCGACAGGGCCCATTAGAGCCCGACAGAGCCCGACAGAGCCTGACAGAGCCCGACAGGGCCCGACAGGGCCCGACAGAGCCTGACAGAGCCCGACAGGGCCCAGTAGAGCCCGACAGAGCCCGACAGAGCCCGACAGAGCCCGACAGGGCCCGACAGGGCCCGACAGAGCCCGACAGGGCCCGACAGGGCCCGACAGGGCCCAGTAGAGCCCGATAGAGCCCGACAGAGCCCGACAGAGCCCGACAGGGCCCGACAGAGCTCGACAGAGCCCGAAAGGGCCCGACAGGGCCCGACAGAGCCCGACACAGCCCGATAGAGCCCGACAGGGCCCGACAGAGCCCGACAGAGCCCAGTAGAGCCCGACAGAGCCCGACAGAGCCCGACAGAGCCCGACAGGGCCCGACAGAGCCCGACACAGCCCGATAGAGCCCGAAAGGGCCCGAAAGAGCCCGACAGGGCCCAGTAGAGCCCGACAGAGCCCGACAGAGCCCGACAGAGCCCGACAGAGCCCAGTAGAGCCCGACAGAGCCCGACAGAGCCCGACAGAGCCCGACAGGGCCCGACAGGGCCCGACAGAGCCCGACACAGCCCGACAGAGCCCGACAGGGCCCAGGAGAGCCCGACAGAGCCCGACAGAGCCCGACAGAGCCCGACAGAGCCCAGTAGAGCCCGACAGAGCCCGACAGAGCCCGACAGGGCCCGACAGGGCCCGACAGAGCCCGACAGAGCCCGACAGGGCCCGACAGGGCCCGACAGAGCCCAGTAGAGCCCGACAGAGCCCGACAGAGCCCGACAGGGCCCGACAGGGCCCGACAGGGCCCAGTAGAGCCCGACAGAGCCCGACAGAGCCCGACAGAGCCCGACAGGGCCCGACAGAGCCCGACAGGGCCCGACAGGGCCCGACAGGGCCCGACAGAGCCCAGTAGAGCCCGACAGAGCCCGACAGAGCCCGACAGAGCCCGACAGGGCCCGACAGGGCCCGACAGGGCCCAGTAGAGCCCGACGGAGCCCGACAGAGCCCGACAGAGCCCGACAGGGCCCGACAGAGCCCGACAGAGCCCGACAGGGCGCGACAGGGCCCGACAGAGCCCGACAGGGCCCGACAGGGTACGACAGAGCCCGACAGGGCCCGACAGGGCCCAGTAGAGCCCGACAGAGCCCGACAGAGCCCGACAGAGCCCGACAGGGCCCGACAGGGCCCAGTAGAGCCCGACAGAGCCCGACAGAGCCCGACAGAGCCCAGTAGAGCCCAGTAGAGCCCGACAGAGCCCGACACAGCCCGACAGGGCCCGACAGAGCCCGACAGAGCCCGACAGAGCCCGACAGGGCCCGACAGAGCCCGACAGAGCCCGACAGGGCCCAGTAGAGCCCGACAGAGCCCGACAGGGCCCGACAGAGCCCGACAGAGCCCGACAGAACCCGACAGGGCCCAGTAGAGCCCGACAGAGCCCGACAGGGCCCGACAGAGCCCGACAGAGCCCGAAAGAGCCCGACAGCGCCCGACAGGGCCCAGTAGAGCCCGACAGAGCCCGACAGAGCCCGACAGAGCCCGACAGGGCCCGACAGAGCCCGACAGAGCCCGACAGGGCCCAGTAGAGCCCGACAGAGCCCAACAGGGCCCGACAGAGCCCGACAGAGCCCGACAGAGCCCGACAGGGCCCAGTAGAGCCCGACAGAGCCCGACAGAGCCCGACAGAGCCCGACAGGGCCCGACAGAGCCCGACAGAGCCCGACAGGGCCCGACAGGGCCCGACAGAGCCCGACAGGGCCCAGTAGAGCCCGACAGAGCCCGACAGAGCCCGACAGAGCCCGACAGAGCCCAGTAGAGCCCGACAGGGCCCGACAGAGCCCGACAGGGGCCGACAGGGCCCGACAGAGCCCGACAGAGCCCGACAGGGCCCAGTAGAGCCCGACAGAGCCCGATAGAGCCCGACAGGGCCCGACAGGGCCCAGTAGAGCCCGACAGAGCCCGACAGAGCCCAGTAGAGCCCAGTAGAGCCCGACAGAGCCCGACAGAGCCCGACAGAGCCCGACAGGGCCCGACAGAGCCCGACAGAGCCCGACAGGGCCCGACAGGGCCCGACAGGGCCCAGTAGAGCCCGAAAGAGCCCGACAGAGCCCAGTAGAGCCCAGTAGAGCCCGACAGGGCCCGACAGGGCCCGACAGGGCCCATTAGAGCCCGACAGAGCCCGACAGAGCCTGACAGAGCCCGACAGGGCCCGACAGGGCCCGACAGTCCGACAGAGCCCGACAGGGCCCAGTAGAGCCCGACAGAGCCCGACAGAGCCCGACAGGGCCCGACAGGGCCCGACAGGGCCCAGTAGAGCCCGATAGAGCCCGACAGAGCCCGACAGAGCCCGACAGGGCCCGACAGAGCCCGACAGAGCCCGACAGGGCCCGACAGGGCCCGACAGAGCCCGACAGGGCCCGATAGAGCCCGACAGGGCCCGACAGAGCCCGACAGAGCCCGACAGGGCACGACAGAGCCCGACAGAGACCGACAGGGCCCAGTAGAGCCCGACAGAGCCCGACAGAGCCCGACAGGGCCCAGTAGAGCCCGACAGAGCCCAGTAGAGCCCGTAGAGCCCGACAGAGCCCGACAGAGCCCGACAGGGCCCGACAGGGCCCGACAGGGCCCAGTAGAGCCCGACAGAGCCCGACAGGGCCCGACAGAGCCCGACAGAGCCCGACAGGGCCCGACAGAGCCCGACAGAGCCCGACAGGGCCCAGTAGAGCCCGACAGGGCCCGACAGAGCCCGACAGAGCCCGACAGGGCCCGACAGAGCCCGACAGAGCCCGACAGGGCCCGACAGGGCCCGACAGAGCCCGACAGGGCCCGACAGAGCCCGACAGAGCCCGACAGAGACCGACAGGGCCCCACAGAGCCCGAAAGAGCCCGACAGGGCCCAGTAGAGCCCGACAGAGCCCGACAGAGCCCGACAGAGCCCGACAGAGCCCAGTAGAGCCCGACAGAGCCCGACAGAGACCGACAGAGCCCGACAGGGCCCGACAGGGCCCGACAGAGCCCGACACAGCCCGACAGAGCCCGACAGGGCCCGACAGGGCCCGACAGAGCCCGACAGGGCCCAGGAGAGCCCGACAGAGCCCGACAGAGCCCGACAGAGCCCAGTAGAGCCCGACAGAGCCCGACAGAGCCCGACAGGGCCCGACAGAGCCCGACAGAGCCCGACAGGGCCCGACAGGGCCCGACAGAGCCCAGTAGAGCCCGACAGAGCCCGACAGAGCCCGACAGAGCCCGAGAGAGCCCGACAGGGCCCGACAGGGCCCGACAGGGCCCAGTAGAGCCCGACAGAGCCCGACAGAGCCCGACAGAGCCCGACAGGGCCCGACAGGGTACGACAGAGCCCGACAGGGCCCGACAGGGCCCAGTAGAGCCCGACAGAGCCCGACAGAGCCCGACAGAGCCCGACAGGGCCCGACAGGGCCCAGTAGAGCCCGACAGAGCCCGACAGAGCCCGACAGAGCCCAGTAGAGCCCAGTAGAGCCCGACAGAGCCCGACACAGCCCGACAGAGCCCGACAGAGCCCGACAGGGCCCGACAGAGCCCGACAGGGCCCGACAGAGCCCGACAGAGCCCGACAGAGCCCGACAGGGCCCGACAGAGCCCGACAGAGCCCGACAGGGCCCAGTAGAGCCCGACAGAGCCCGACAGGGCCCGACAGAGCCCGACAGGGCCCGACAGAGCCCGACAGAGCCCGACAGAACCCGACAGGGCCCAGTAGAGCCCGACAGAGCCCGACAGGGCCCGACAGAGCCCGACAGAGCCCGACAGAGCCCGACAGCGCCCGACAGGGCCCAGTAGAGCCCGACAGAGCCCGACAGAGCCCGACAGAGCCCGACAGGGCCCGACAGAGCCCGACAGAGCCCGACAGGGCCCGACAGGGCCCAGTAGAGCCCGACAGAGCCCAACAGGGCCCGACAGAGCCCGACAGAGCCCGACAGAGCCCGACAGGGCCCAGTAGAGCCCGACAGAGCCCAACAGAGCCCGACAGAGCCCGACAGAGCCCGACAGAGCCCGACAGGGCCCGACAGAGCCCGACAGAGCCCGACAGGGCCCAGTAGAGCCCGACAGAGCCCGACAGAGCCCGACAGAGCCCGACAGAGCCCAGTAGAGCCCGACAGAGCCCGACAGAGCCCGACAGAGGCCGAAAAGGCCCGACAGAGCCCGACAGGGCCCGACAGGGCCCGACAGAGCCCGACAGGGCCCGACAGAGCCCGACAGAGCCCGACAGAGCCCGACAGAGCCCAGTAGAGCCCGACAGAGCCCGACAGGGCCCGACAGAGCCCACAGGGCCCAGTAGAGCCCGACAGAGCCCGATAGAGCCCGAAAGGGCCCGACAGGGCCCGACAGGGCCCAGTAGAGCCCGACAGAGCCCGACAGAGCCCAGTAGAGCCCAGTAGAGCCCAGTAGAGCCCGACAGAGCCCGAAAGAGCCCGACAGGGCCCGACAGAGCCCGACAGAGCCCGACAGGGCCCGACAGGGCCCGACAGATCCCGACAGGGCCCGACAGAGCCCGACAGGGCCCAGTAGAGCCCAGTAGAGCCCAGTAGAGCCCGACAGGGCCCGACAGGGCCCGACAGGGCCCATTAGAGCCCGACAGAGCCCGACAGAGCCTGACAGAGCCCGACAGGGCCCGACAGGGCCCGACAGAGCCTGACAGAGCCCGACAGGGCCCGACAGGGCCCAGTAGAGCCCGATAGAGCCCGACAGAGCCCGACAGAGCCCGACAGGGCCCGACAGAGCCCGACAGAGCCCGAAAGGGCCTGATAGGGCCCGACAGAGCCCGACAGGGCCCGATAGAGCCCGACAGGGCCCGACAGAGCCCGACAGAGCCCGACAGAGCCCGACAGCGCCCGACAGGGCCCAGTAGAGCCCGACAGAGCCCGACAGAGCCCGACAGAGCCCGACAGGGCCCGACATAGCCCGACAGAGCCCGACAGGGCCCGACAGGGCCCAGTAGAGCCCGACAGAGCCCAACAGGGCCCGACAGAGCCCGACAGAGCCCGACAGGGCCCAGTAGAGCCCGACAGAGCCCGACAGAGCCCGACAGAGCCCGACAGGGCCCGACAGAGCCCGACAGAGCCCGACAGGGCCCGACAGAGCCCGACAGAGCCCGACAGGGCCCAGTAGAGCCCGACAGAGCCCGACAGAGCCCGACAGAGCCCGACAGAGCCCAGTAGAGCCCGACAGAGCCCGACAGAGCCCGACAGAGGCCGAAAAGGCCCGACAGAGCCCGACAGGGCCCGACAGGGCCCGACAGAGCCCGACAGGGCCCGACAGAGCCCGACAGAGCCCGACAGAGCCCGACAGAGCCCAGTAGAGCCCGACAGAGCCCGACAGGGCCCGACAGAGCCCGACAGGGCCCAGTAGAGCCCGACAGAGCCCGATAGAGCCCGAAAGGGCCCGACAGGGCCCGACAGGGCCCAGTAGAGCCCGACAGAGCCCGACAGAGCCCAGTAGAGCCCAGTAGAGCCCAGTAGAGCCCGACAGAGCCCGACAGAGCCCGACAGGGCCCGACAGAGCCCGACAGAGCCCGACAGGGCCCGACAGGGCCCGACAGAGCCCGCCAGGGCCCGACAGGGCCCGACAGGGCCCAGTAGAGCCCAGTAGAGCCCAGTAGAGCCCGACAGGGCCCGACAGGGCCCGACAGGGCCCATTAGAGCCCGACAGAGCCCGACAGAGCCTGACAGAGCCCGACAGGGCCCGACAGGGCCCGACAGAGCCTGACAGAGCCCGACAGGGCCCAGTAGAGCCCGACAGAGCCCGACAGAGCCCGACAGAGCCCGACAGGGCCCGACAGGGCCCGACAGAGCCCGACAGAGCCCGACAGGGCCCGACAGGGCCCGACAGGGCCCGACAGGGCCCAGTAGAGCCCGATAGAGCCCGACAGAGCCCGACAGAGCCCGACAGGGCCCGATAGAGCCCGACAGAGCCCGAAAGGGCCCGACAGGGCCCGACAGAGCCCGACAGGGCCCGATAGAGCCCGACAGGGCCCGACAGAGCCCGACAGAGCCCGACAGGGCACGACAGAGCCCGACAGAGCCCGACAGGGCCCGACAGAGCCCGACAGAGCCCGACAGAGCCCGACAGGGCCCAGTAGAGCCCGACAGAGCCCAGTAGAGCCCAGTAGAGCCCGACAGAGCCCAGTAGAGCCCGACAGAGCCCGACAGGGCCCGACAGGGCCCGACAGGGCCCAGTAGAGCCCGACAGAGCCCGACAGGGCCCGACAGAGCCCGACAGAGCCCGACAGGGCCCAGTAGAGCCCGACAGAGCCCGACAGATCCCGACAGAGCCCGACAGAGCCCGACAGAGCCCGACAGGGCCCGAGAGGGCCCGACAGAGCCCGACAGGGCCCGACAGAGCCCGACAGAGCCCGGCAGAGCCCGACAGGGCCCGAGAGGCCCGACAGAGCCCGACAGGGCCCGACAGGGCACGACAGAGCCCGACAGGGCCCGACAGGGCCCAGTAGAGCCCGACAGAGCCCGACAGAGCCCGACAGAGACCGACAGGGCCCGACAGGGCCCAGTAGAGCCCGACAGAGCCCGACAGAGCCCGACAGAGCCCAGTAGAGCCCAGTAGAGCCCGACAGAGCCCGACACAGCCCGACAGAGCCCGACAGAGCCCGACAGGGCCCGACAGAGCCCGACAGGGCCCGACAGGGCCCGACAGGGCCCGACAGAGCCCAGTAGAGCCCGACAGAGCCCGACAGAGCCCGACAGAGCCCAGTAGAGCCCAGTAGAGCCCGACAGGGCCCGACAGGGCCCGACAGGGCCCATTAGAGCCCGACAGAGCCTGACAGAGCCTGACAGAGCCCGACAGGGCCCGACAGGGCCCGACAGAGCCCGACAGAGCCCGACAGGGCCCGACAGAGCCCGACAGAGCCCGACAGGGCCCAGTAGAGCCCGACAGAGCCCGACAGGGCCCGACAGGGCCCAGTAGAGCCCGACAGGGCCCGACAGGGCCCAGTAGAGCCCGAAAGAGCCCGACAGAGCCCAGTAGAGCCCAGTAGAGCCCGACAGGGCCCGACAGGGCCCGACAGGGCCCATTAGAGCCCAACAGAGCCCGACAGAGTCTGACAGAGCCCGACAGGGCCCGACAGGGCCCGACAGAGTCCGACAGAGCCCGACAGGGCCCAGTAGAGCCCGACAGAGCCCGACAGAGCCCGACAGGGCCCGACAGGGCCCGACAGGGCCCGACAGAGCCCGACAGGGCCCAGTAGAGCCCGATAGAGCCCGACAGAGCCCGACAGAGCCCGACAGGGCCCGACAGAGCCCGACAGAGCCCGACATGGCCCGACAGGGCCCGACAGAGCCCGACAGGGCCCGATAGAGCCCGACAGGGCCCGACAGAGCCCGACAGAGCCCGACAGGGCACGACAGAGCCCGACAGAGCCCGACAGGGTCCGACAGAGCCCGACAGAGCCCGACAGAGCCCGACAGGGCCCAGTAGAGCCCGACAGAGCCCAGTAGAGCCCAGTAGAGCCCGACAGAGCCCGACAGAGCCCGACAGAGCCCGACAGGGCCCGACAGAGCCCGACAGAGCCCGACAGGGCCCAGTAGAGCCCGACAGGGCCCGACAGAGCCCGACAGAGCCCGACAGGGCCCGACAGAGCCCGACAGAGCCCGACAGGGCCCGACAGGGCCCGACAGAGCCCGACAGAGCCCGACAGGGCCCCACAGAGCCCGAAAGAGCCCGACAGAGCCCGACAGAGCCCAGTAGAGCCCGACAGAGCCCGACAGAGCCCGACAGGGCCCGACAGGGCCCGACAGAGCCCGACAGAGCCCGACAGGGCCCGACAGGGCCCGACAGAGCCCAGTAGAGCCCGACAGAGCCCGACAGAGCCCGACAGAGCCCGACAGGGCCCGACAGGGCCCAGTAGAGCCCGACAGAGCCCGACAGAGCCCGACAGAGCCCGACAGGGCCCGACAGGGCCCGACAGGGCCCGACAGAGCCCAGTAGAGCCCGACAGAGCCCGACAGAGCCCGACAGAGCCCGACAGGGCCCGACAGGGCCCGACAGGGCCCAGTAGAGCCCGACAGAGCCCGACAGAGCCCGACAGAGCCCGACAGGGCCCGACAGAGCCCGACAGAGCCCGACAGGGCCCGACAGGGCCCGACAGAGCCCGACAGGGCCCGACAGGGTACGACAGAGCCCGACAGGGCCCGACAGGGCCCAGTAGAGCCCGACAGAGCCCGACAGGGCCCGACAGGGCCCAGTAGAGCCCGACAGAGCCCGACAGAGCCCAGTAGAGCCCAGTAGAGCCCGACAGAGCCCGACACAGCCCGACAGAGCCCGACAGAGCCCAACAGGGCCCGACAGAGCCCGACAGGGCCCGACAGAGCCCGACAGAGCCCGACAGAGCCCGACAGGGCCCAGTAGAGCCCGACAGAGCCCGACAGGGCCCGACAGAGCCCGACAGAGCCCGACAGAACCCGACAGGGCCCAGTAGAGCCCGACAGAGCCCGACAGGGCCCGACAGAGCCCGACAGAGCCCGACAGAGCCCGACAGCGCCCGACAGGGCCCAGTAGAGCCCGACAGAGCCCGACAGAGCCCGACAGAGCCCGACAGGGCCCGACAGAGCCCGACAGAGCCCGACAGGGCCCGACAGGGCCCAGTAGAGCCCGACAGAGCCCGACAGAGCCCGACAGGGCCCGACAGAGCCCAACAGAGCCCGACAGGGCCCAGTAGAGCCCGACAGAGCCCGACAGAGCCCGACAGAGCCCAGTAGAGCCCGACAGGGCCCGACAGAGCCCGACAGAGCCCGACAGAGCCCGACAGGGCGCAGTAGAGCCCGACAGAGCCCGATAGAGCCCGACAGGGCCCGACAGGGCCCAGTAGAGCCCGACAGAGCCCGACAGAGCCCAGTAGAGCCCAGTAGAGCCCGACAGAGCCCGACAGAGCCCGACAGAGCCCGACAGGGCCCGACAGAGCCCGACAGAGCCCGACAGAGCCCAGTAGAGCCCGACAGAGCCCGACAGAGCCCGACAGAGCCCGACAGAGTCCGACAGAGTCCGACAGGGCCCGACAGGGCCCGACAGAGCCCGACAGAGCCCGACAGAGCCCAGGAGAGCCCGACAGAGCCCGACAGAGCCCGACAGAGCCCAGTAGAGCCCGACAGAGCCCGACAGAGCCCGACAGGGCCCGACAGGGCCCGACAGAGCCCGACAGAGCCCGACAGGGCCCGACAGGGCCCGACAGAGCCCAGTAGAGCCCGACAGAGCCCGACAGAGCCCGACAGAGCCCGACAGGGCCCGACAGGGCCCAGTAGAGCCCGACAGAGCCCGACAGAGCCCGACAGAGCCCGACAGGGCCCGACAGGGCCCGACAGGGCCCGACAGAGCCCAGTAGAGCCCGACAGAGCCCGACAGAGCCCGACAGAGCCCGACAGGGCCCGACAGGGCCCGACAGGGCCCAGTAGAGCCCGACAGAGCCCGACAGAGCCCGACAGAGCCCGACAGGGCCCGACAGAGCCCAACAGAGCCCGACAGGGCCCGACAGGGCCCGACAGAGCCCGACAGGGCCCGACAGGGTACGACAGAGCCCGACAGGGCCCGACAGGGCCCAGTAGAGCCCGACAGAGCCCGACAGGGCCCGACAGGGCCCAGTAGAGCCCGACAGAGCCCGACAGAGCCCGACAGAGCCCAGTAGAGCCCAGTAGAGCCCGACAGAGCCCGACACAGCCCGACAGAGCCCGACAGAGCCCAACAGGGCCCGACAGAGCCCGACAGGGCCCGACAGAGCCCGACAGAGCCCGACAGAGCCCGACAGGGCCCAGTAGAGCCCGACAGAGCCCGACAGGGCCCGACAGAGCCCGACAGAGCCCGACAGAACCCGACAGGGCCCAGTAGAGCCCGACAGAGCCCGACAGGGCCCGACAGAGCCCGACAGAGCCCGACAGAGCCCGACAGCGCCCGACAGGGCCCAGTAGAGCCCGACAGAGCCCGACAGAGCCCGACAGAGCCCGACAGGGCCCGACAGAGCCCGACAGAGCCCGACAGGGCCCGACAGGGCCCAGTAGAGCCCGACAGAGCCCGACAGAGCCCGACAGGGCCCGACAGAGCCCGACAGAGCCCGACAGGGCCCAGTAGAGCCCGACAGAGCCCGACAGAGCCCGACAGAGCCCAGTAGAGCCCGACAGGGCCCGACAGAGCCCGACAGGGGCCGACAGGGCCCGACAGAGCCCGACAGAGCCCGACAGGGCGCAGTAGAGCCCGACAGAGCCCGATAGAGCCCGACAGGGCCCGACAGGGCCCAGTAGAGCCCGACAGAGCCCGACAGAGCCCAGTAGAGCCCAGTAGAGCCCGACAGAGCCCGACAGAGCCCGACAGAGCCCGACAGGGCCCGACAGAGCCCGACAGAGCCCGACAGGGCCCGACAGGGCCCGACAGGGCCCAGTAGAGCCCGAAAGAGCCCGAGAGAGCCCAGTAGAGCCCAGTAGAGCCCGACAGGGCCCGACAGGGCCCGACAGGGCCCATTAGAGCCCGACAGAGCCCGACAGAGCCTGACAGAGCCCGACAGGGCCCGACAGGGCCCGACAGAGTCCGACAGAGCCCGACAGGGCCCAGTAGAGCCCGACAGAGCCCGACAGAGCCCGACAGGGCCCGACAGGGCCCGACAGAGCCCGACAGGGCCCAGTAGAGCCCGATAGAGCCCGACAGAGCCCGACAGAGCCCGACAGGGCCCGACAGAGCCCGACAGCGCCCGACAGGGCCCGACAGGGCCCGACAGGGCCCGACAGAGTCCGACAGGGCCCGATAGAGCCCGAAAGGGCCCGACAGAGCCCGACAGAGCCCGACAGGGCACGACAGAGCCCGACAGAGCCCGACAGGGCCCAGTAGAGCCCGACAGAGCCCGACAGAGCCCGACAGGGCCCAGTAGAGCCCGACAGAGCCCAGTAGAGCCCGTAGAGCCCGACAGAGCCCGACAGAGCCCGACAGAGCCCGACAGGGCCCGACAGGGCCCGACAGGGCCCAGTAGAGCCCGACAGAGCCCGACAGGGCCCGACAGAGCCCGACAGAGCCCGACAGGGCCCGACAGACCCCGACAGAGCCCGACAGGGCCCAGTAGAGCCCGACAGGGCCCGACAGAGCCCGACAGAGCCCGACAGGGCCCGACAGAGCCCGACAGAGCCCGACAGGGCCCGACAGGGCCCGACAGAGCCCGACAGGGCCCGACAGAGCCCGACAGAGCCCGACAGAGCCCGACAGGGCCCCACAGAGCCCGAAAGAGCCCGACAGGGCCCAGTAGAGCCCGACAGAGCCCGACAGAGACCGACAGAGCCCGACAGAGCCCAGTAGAGCCCGACAGAGCCCGACAGAGCCCGACAGAGCCCGACAGGGCCCGACAGGGCCCGACAGAGCCCGACACAGCCCGACAGAGCCCGACAGGGCCCGACAGGGCCCGACAGAGCCCGAGAGGGCCCAGGAGAGCCCGACAGAGCCCGACAGAGCCCGACAGAGCCCGAGAGAGCCCGACAGAGCCCGACAGGGCCCAGTAGAGCCCGACAGAGCCCGACAGAGCCCGACAGAGCCCGACAGGGCCCGACAGAGCCCGACAGAGCCCGACAAGGCCCGACAGAGCCCGACAGAGCCCGACAGGGCCCAGTAGAGCCCGACAGAGCCCGACAGAGCCCGACAGAGCCCGACAGAGCCCAGTAGAGCCCGACAGAGCCCGACAGAGCCGGACAGAGGCCGAAAAGGCCCGACAGAGCCCGACAGGGCCCGACAGGGCCCGACAGAGCCCGACAGGGCCCGACAGAGCCCGACAGAGCCCGACAGAGCCCAGTAGAGCCCGACAGAGCCCGACAGGGCCCGACAGAGCCCGACAGGGCCCAGTAGAGCCCGACAGAGCCCGATAGAGCCCGAAAGGGCCCGACAGGGCCCGACAGGGCCCAGTAGAGCCCGACAGAGCCCGACAGAGCCCAGTAGAGCCCAGTAGAGCCCAGTAGAGCCCGACAGAGCCCGACAGAGCCCGACAGGGCCCGACAGAGCCCGACAGAGCCCGACAGGGCCCGACAGGGCCCGACAGAGCCCGACAGGGCCCGACAGGGCCCGACAGGGCCCAGTAGAGCCCAGTAGAGCCCAGTAGAGCCCGACAGGGCCCGACAGGGCACGACAGGGCCCATTAGAGCCCGACAGAGCCCGACAGAGCCTGACAGAGCCCGACAGGGCCCGACAGGGCCCGACAGAGCCTGACAGAGCCCGACAGGGCCCAGTAGAGCCCGACAGAGCCCGACAGAGCCCGACAGAGCCCGACAGGGCCCGACAGGGCCCGACAGAGCCCGACAGAGCCCGACAGGGCCCGACAGAGCCCGACAGGGCCCGACAGGGCCCAGTAGAGACCGATAGAGCCCGACAGAGCCCGACAGAGCCCGACAGGGCCCGACAGAGCCCGACAGAGCCCGAAAGGGCCCGACAGGGCCCGACAGAGCCCGACAGGGCCCGATAGAGCCCGACAGGGCCCGACAGAGCCCGACAGAGCCCGACAGGGCCCGACAGAGCCCGACAGAGCCCGACAGGGCCCAGTAGAGCCCGACAGAGCCCAGTAGAGCCCAGTAGAGCCCGACAGAGCCCAGTAGAGCCCGACAGAGCCCGACAGGGCCCGACAGGGCCCGACAGGGCCCAGTAGAGCCCGACAGAGCCCGACAGGGCCCGACAGAGCCCGACAGAGCCCGACAGGGCCCGACAGAGCCCGACAGAGCCCGACAGGGCCCAGTAGAGCCCGACAGAGCCCGACAGATCCCGACAGAGCCCGACAGAGCCCGACAGAGCCCGACAGGGCCCGAGAGGGCCCGACAGAGCCCGACAGGGCCCGACAGAGCCCGACAGAGCCCGACAGAGCCCGACAGGGCCCGAGAGGCCCGACAGAGCCCGACAGGGCCCGACAGGGCACGACAGAGCCCGACAGGGCCCGACAGGGCCCAGTAGAGCCCGACAGAGCCCGACAGAGCCCGACAGAGACCGACAGGGCCCGACAGGGCCCAGTAGAGCCCGACAGAGCCCGACAGAGCCCGACAGAGCCCAGTAGAGCCCAGTAGAGCCCGACAGGGCCCGACAGGGCACGACAGGGCCCATTAGAGCCCGACAGAGCCCGACACAGCCCGACAGAGCCCGACAGAGCCCGACAGGGCCCGACAGAGCCCGACAGGGCCCGACAGGGCCCGACAGGGCCCGACAGAGCCCAGTAGAGCCCGACAGAGCCCGACAGAGCCCGACAGAGCCCAGTAGAGCCCAGTAGAGCCCGACAGGGCCCGACAGGGCCCGACAGGGCCCATTAGAGCCCGACAGAGCCTGACAGAGCCTGACAGAGCCCGACAGGGCCCGACAGGGCCCGACAGAGCCCGACAGAGCCCGACAGGGCCCGACAGAGCCCGACAGAGCCCGACAGGGCCCGACAGAGCCCGACAGAGCCCGACAGGGCCCAGTAGAGCCCGACAGAGCCCGACAGAGCCCGACAGAGCCCGACAGGGCCCGACAGGGCCCGACAGGGCCCAGTAGAGCCCGAAAGAACCCGACAGAGCCCAGTAGAGCCCAGTAGAGCCCGACAGGGCCCGACAGGGCCCGACAGGGCCCATTAGAGCCCGACAGAGCCCGACAGAGCCTGACAGAGCCCGACAGGGCCCGACAGGGCCCGACAGAGTCCGACAGAGCCCGACAGGGCCCAGTAGAGCCCGACAGAGCCCGACAGAGCCCGACAGGGCCCGACAGGGCCCGACAGGGCCCGACAGAGCCCGACAGGGCCCAGTAGAGCCCGATAGAGCCCGACAGAGCCCGACAGAGCCCGACAGGGCCCGACAGAGCCCGACAGGGCCCGATAGAGCCCGACAGGGCCCGACAGAGCCCGACAGAGCCCGACAGGGCACGACAGAGCCCGACAGAGCCCGACAGGGCCCGACAGAGCCCGACAGAGCCCGACAGAGCCCGACAGGGCCCAGTAGAGCCCGACAGAGCCCAGTAGAGCCCAGTAGAGCCCGACAGAGCGCGACAGGGCCCGACAGAGCCCGACAGAGCCCGACAGGGCCCAGTAGAGCCCGACAGGGCCCGACAGAGCCCGACAGAGCCCGACAGGGCCCGACAGAGCCCGACAGAGCCCGACAGGGCCCGACAGGGCCCGACAGAGCCCGACAGAGCCCGACAGAGCCCGACAGGGCCCCACAGAGCCCGAAAGAGCCCGACAGGGCCCAGTAGAGCCCGACAGAGCCCGACAGAGCCCGACAGAGCCCGACAGAGCCCAGTAGAGCCCGACAGAGCCCGACAGAGCCCGACAGAGCCCGTCAGGGCCCGACAGGGCCCGACAGAGCCCGACACAGCCCGACAGAGCCCGACAGGGCCCAGGAGAGCCCGACAGAGCCCGACAGAGCCCGACAGAGCCCAGTAGAGCCCGACAGAGCCCGACAGAGCCCGACAGGGCCCGACAGGGCCCGACAGAGCCCGACAGAGCCCGACAGGGCCCGACAGGGCCCGACAGAGCCCAGTAGAGCCCGACAGAGCCCGACAGAGCCCGACAGAGCCCGACAGGGCCCGACAGGGCCCGACAGGGCCCAGTAGAGCCCGACAGAGCCCGACAGAGCCCGACACAGCCCGACAGGGCCCGACAGAGCCCGACAGAGCCCGACAGAGCCCAGTAGAGCCCGACAGAGCCCGACAGAGCCCGACAGAGCCCGACAGAGCCCGACAGGGCCCGACAGGGCCCGACAGGGCCCAGTAGAGCCCGACAGAGCCCGACAGAGCCCGACAGAGCCCGACAGGGCCCGACAGAGCCCGACAGAGCCCGACAGGGCCCGACAGGGCCCGACAGAGCCCGACAGGGCCCGACAGGGTACGACAGAGCCCGACAGGGCCCGACAGGGCCCAGTAGAGCCCGACAGAGCCCGACAGAGCCCGACAGAGCCCGACAGGGCCCGACAGGGCCCAGTAGAGCCCGACAGAGCCCGACAGAGCCCGACAGAGCCCAGTAGAGCCCGACAGAGCCCGACAGAGCCCGACAGAGCCCGACAGGGCCCGACAGAGCCCGACAGGGCCCGACAGAGCCCGACAGAGCCCGACAGAGCCCGACAGGGCCCGACAGAGCCCGACAGAGCCCGACAGGGCCCAGTAGAGCCCGACAGAGCCCGACAGGGCCCGACAGAGCCCGACAGAGCCCGACAGAACCCGACAGGGCCCAGTAGAGCCCGACAGAGCCCGACAGGGCCCGACAGAGCCCGACAGAGCCCGACAGAGCCCGACAGCGCCCGACAGGGCCCAGTAGAGCCCGACAGAGCCCGACAGAGCCCGACAGAGCCCGACAGGGCCCGACAGAGCCCGACAGAGCCCGACAGGGCCCGACAGGGCCCAGTAGAGCCCGACAGAGCCCAACAGGGCCCGACAGAGGCCGACAGAGCCCGACAGAGCCCGACAGGGCCCAGTAGAGCCCGACAGAGCCCGACAGAGCCCGACAGAGCCCGACAGGGCCCGACAGAGCCCGACAGAGCCCGACAGGGCCCGACAGAGCCCGACAGAGCCCGACAGGGCCCAGTAGAGCCCGACAGAGCCCGACAGAGCCCGACAGAGCCCGACAGAGCCCAGTAGTGCCCGACAGGGCCCGACAGAGCCCGACAGGGGCCGACAGGGCCCGACAGAGCCCGACAGAGCCCGACAGGGCCCAGTAGAGCCCGACAGAGCCCGATAGAGCCCGACAGGGCCCGACAGGGCCCAGTAGAGCCCGACAGAGCCCGACAGAGCCCAGTAGAGCCCAGTAGAGTCCGACAGAGCCCGACAGAGCCCGACAGAGCCCGACAGGGCCCGACAGGGCCCGACAGAGCCCGACAGGGCCCGACAGGGCCCGACAGGGCCCAGTAGAGCCCGAAAGAGCCCTTGAGAGCCCAGTAGAGCCCAGTAGAGCCCGACAGGGCCCGACAGGGCCCGACAGGGCCCATTAGAGCCCGACAGAGCCCGACAGAGCCTGACAGAGCCCGACAGGGCCCGACAGGGCCCGACAGAGTCCGACAGAGCCCGACAGGGCCCAGTAGAGCCCGACAGAGCCCGACAGAGCCCGACAGGGCCCGACAGGGCCCGACAGAGCCCGACAGGGCCCAGTAGAGCCCGATAGAGCCCGACAGAGCCCGACAGAGCCCGACAGGGCCCGACAGAGCCCGACAGAGCCCGACAGGGCCCGACAGGGCCCGACAGAGCCCGACAGGGCCCGATAGAGCCCGACAGGGCCCGACAGAGCCCGACAGAGCCCGACAGGGCACGACAGAGCCCGACAGAGCCCGACAGGGCCCAGTAGAGCCCGACAGAGCCCGACAGAGCCCGACAGGGCCCAGTAGAGCCCGACAGAGCCCAGTAGAGCCCGTAGAGCCCGACAGAGCCCGACAGAGCCCGACAGAGCCCGACAGGGCCCGACAGGGCCCGACAGGGCCCAGTAGAGCCCGACAGGGCCCAGTAGAGCCCGACAGAGCCCGACAGAGCCCGACAGAGCCCAGTAGAGCCCGACAGAGCCCGACAGAGCCCGACAGAGCCCGACAGGGCCCAGTAGAGCCCGACAGGGCCCGACAGAGCCCGACAGAGCCCGACAGGGCCCGACAGAGCCCGACAGAGCCCGACAGGGCCCGACAGGGCCCGACAGAGCCCGACAGGGCCCGACAGAGCCCGACAGAGCCCGACAGAGCCCGACAGGGCCCCACAGAGCCCGAAAGAGCCCGACAGGGCCCAGTAGAGCCCGACAGAGCCCGACAGAGCCCGACAGAGCCCAGTAGAGCCCGACAGAGCCCGACAGAGCCCGACAGAGCCCGACAGGGCCCGACAGAGCCCGACACAGCCCGACAGAGCCCGACAGGGCCCGACAGGGCCCGACAGAGCCCGACAGGGCCCGACAGAGCCCGACAGAGCCCGACAGAGCCCGACAGAGCCCGAGAGAGCCCGACAGGGCCCGACAGGGCCCGACAGGGCCCAGTAGAGCCCGACAGAGCCCGACAGAGCCCGACAGAGCCCGACAGGGCCCGACAGAGCCCGACAGGGCCCGACAGGGCCCGACAGGGCCCGACAGAGCCCAGTAGAGCCCGACAGAGCCCGACAGAGCCCGACAGAGCCCGACAGGGCCCGACAGGGCCCGACAGGGCCCAGTAGAGCCCGACAGAGCCCGACAGAGCCCGACAGAGCCCGACAGGGACCGACAGAGCCCGACAGAGCCCGACAGGGCCCGACAGGGCCCGACAGAGCCTGACAGGGCCCGACAGAGCCCGACAGGGCCCGACAGGGTACGACAGAGCCCGACAGAGCCCAGTAGAGCCCGACAGAGCCCGACAGGGCCCGACAGAGCCCGACAGGGCCCAGTAGAGCCCGACAGAGCCCGATAGAGCCCGAAAGGGCCCGACAGGGCCCGACAGGGCCCAGTAGAGCCCGACAGAGCCCGACAGAGCCCAGTAGAGCCCAGTAGAGCCCAGTAGAGCCCGACAGAGCCCGACAGAGCCCGACAGGGCCCGACAGAGCCCGACAGAGCCCGACAGGGCCCGACAGGGCCCGACAGAGCCCGACAGGGCCCGACAGGGCCCGACAGGGCCCAGTAGAGCCCAGTAGAGCCCAGTAGAGCCCGACAGGGCCCGACAGGGCCCGACAGGGCCCATTAGAGCCCGACAGAGCCCGACAGAGCCTGACAGAGCCCGACAGGGCCCGACAGGGCCCGACAGAGCCTGACAGAGCCCGAGAGGGCCCAGTAGAGCCCGACAGAGCCCGACAGAGCCCGACAGAGCCCGACAGGGCCCGACAGGGCCCGACAGAGCCCGACAGAGCCCGACAGGGCCCGACAGAGCCCGACAGGGCCCGACAGGGCCCAGTAGAGCCCGATAGAGCCCGACAGAGCCCGACAGAGCCCGACAGGGCCCGACAGAGCCCGACAGAGCCCGAAAGGGCCCGACAGGGCCCGACAGAGCCCGACAGGGCCCGATAGAGCCCGACAGGGCCCGACAGAGCCCGACAGAGCCCGACAGGGCACGACAGAGCCCGACAGAGCCCGACAGGGCCCGACAGAGCCCGACAGAGCCCGACAGAGCCCGACAGGGCCCAGTAGAGCCCGACAGAGCCCAGTAGAGCCCAGTAGAGCCCGACAGAGCCCAGTAGAGCCCGACAGAGCCCGACAGGGCCCGACAGGGCCCGACAGGGCCCAGTAGAGCCCGACAGAGCCCGACAGGGCCCGACAGAGCCCGACAGAGCCCGACAGGGCCCGACAGAGCCCGACAGAGCCCGACAGGGCCCAGTAGAGCCCGACAGAGCCCGACAGATCCCGACAGAGCCCGACAGAGCCCGACAGAGCCCGACAGGGCCCGAGAGGGCCCGACAGAGCCCGACAGGGCCCGACAGAGCCCGACAGAGCCCGACAGAGCCCGACAGGGCCCGAGAGGCCCGACAGAGCCCGACAGGGCCCGACAGGGCACGACAGAGCCCGACAGGGCCCAACAGGGCCCAGTAGAGCCCGACAGAGCCTGACAGAGCCCGACAGAGACCGACAGGGCCCGACAGGGCCCAGTAGAGCCCGACAGAGCCCGACAGAGCCCGACAGAGCCCAGTAGAGCCCAGTAGAGCCCGACAGAGCCCGACACAGCCCGACAGAGCCCGACAGAGCCCGACAGGGCCCGACAGAGCCCGACAGGGCCCCACAGAGCCCGACAGAGCCCGACAGTGCCCAGTAGAGCCCGACAGAGCCCGACAGAGCCCGACAGAGCCCGACAGGGACCGACAGAGCCCGACAGAGCCCGACAGGTCCCGACAGGGCCCGACAGAGCCCGACAGAGCCCGACAGAGCCCGACAGGGCCCAGTAGAGCCCGACAGAGCCCAGTAGAGCCCGACAGAGCCCGACAGAGCCCGACAGAGCCCGACAGGGCCCGACAGAGCCCGACAGGGCCCGACAGAGCCCGACAGGGCCCAGTAGAGCCCGACAGAGCCCGACAAAGCCCGACAGAGCCCGACAGAGCCCAGTAGAGCCCGACAGAGCCCGACAGGGCACGACAGAGCCCGACAGAGCCCAGTAGAGCCCGACAGAGCCCGTCAGGGCCCGACAGGGCCCGACAGGGCCCAGTAGAGCCCGACAGAGCCCGACAGAGCCCAGTAGAGCCCAGTAGAGCCCGACAGAGCCCGACAGAGCCCGACAGAGCCCGACAGGGCCCGACAGAGCCCGACAGAGCCCGACAGGGCCCAACAGGGCCCGACAGAGCCCGACAGGGCCCGACAGGGCCCAGTAGAGCCCGACAGAGCCCGACAGGGCCCGACAGGGCCCGACAGGGCCCGACAGAGCCCAGTAGAGCCCGACAGAGCCCGACAGAGCCCGACAGAACCCGACAGAGCCCGACAGAGCCCAGCAGAGCCCGACAGAGCCCATCAGGGCCCGACAGGGCCCAGTAGAGCCCGACAGAGCCCGACAAAGCCCGACAGAGCCCGACAGAGCCCAGTAGAGCCCGACAGAGCCCGACAGGGCCCGACAGAGCCCGACAGAGCCCGACAGAGCGCGACAGAGCCCGACAGGGCCCGACAGAGCCCGACAGAGCCCGACAGAGCCCAGTAGAGCCCAGTAGAGCCCGACAGAGCCCGACAGAGCCCGACAGAGCCCGACAGGGCCCGACAGAGCCCGACAGAGCCCGACAGGGCCCGACAGGGCCCGACAGAGCCCGACAGGGCCCGACAGGGCCCAGTAGAGCCCGACAGAGCCCGACAGAGCCCGACAGGGCCCGACAGGGCCCGACAGAGCCCGACAGGGCCCGACAGGGCCCGAGAGATCCCAGTAGAGCCCGACAGAGCCCGACAGAGCCCGACAGAACCCGACAGAGCCCGACAGAGCCCAGTAGAGCCCGACAGAGCCCGACAGAGCCCGACAGAGTCCGACAGGGCCCGACAGGTCCCGACAGGGCCCAGTAGAGCCCGACAGAGCCCGACAGAGCCCGACAGAGCCCGACAGGGCCCGACAGGGCCCAGAAGAGCCCGACAGAGCCCGACAGAGCCCGACAGAACCCGACAGAGCCCGACAGAGCCCGACAGAGTCCGACAGGGCCCGACAGAGCCCGACAGGGCCCGACAGAGCCCGACAGGGCCCGATAGAGCCCGACAGAGCCCGACAGAGCCCGACAGGGCCCCACAGAGCCCGACAGAGCCCGACAGGGCCCAGTAGAGCCCGACAGAGCCCGACAGAGCCCGACAGAGCCCAGTAGAGCCCGACAGGGCCCGACAGAGCCCGACAGAGCCCGACAGGGCCCGACAGGGCCCGACAGAGCCCGACAGAGCCCGACAGGGCCCAGTAGAGCCCGACAGAGCCCGACAGAGCCCGACAGAGCCCAGTAGAGCCCGACAGAGCCCGACAGAGCCCGACAGGGCCCGACAGGGCCCGACAGAGCCCGACAGAGCCCGACAGGGCCCGACAGGGCCCGACAGAGCCCAGTAGAGCCCGACAGAACCCGACAGAGCCCGACAGAGCCCGACAGGGCCCGACAGGGCCCGACAGGGCCCAGTAGAGCCCGACAGAGCCCGACAGAGCCCGACAGGGCCCGACAGAGCCCGACAGAGCCCGACAGGGCCCGACAGGGCCCGACAGAGCCCGACAGGGCCCGACAGGGCCCGACAGAGCCCGACAGGGCCCGACAGAGCCCGACAGAGCCCGACAGAACCCGACAGAGCCCGACAGAGCCCAGTAGAGCCCGACAGAGCCCGACAGAGCCCGACAGAGCCCGACAGGGCCCGACAGGGCCCGACAGGGCCCAGTAGAGCCCGACAGAGCCCGACAGAGCCCGACAGAACCCGACAGAGCCCGACAGAGCCCAGTAGAGCCCGACAGAGCCCGACAGAGCCCGACAGAGCCCGACAGGGCCCGACAGGTCCCGACAGGGCCCAGTAGAGCCCGACAGAGCCCGACAGAGCCCGACAGAGCCCGACAGGGCCCGACAGGGCCCAGTAGAGCCCGACAGAGCCCGACAGAGCCCGACAGAGCCCAGTAGAGCCCAGTAGAGCCCGACAGAGCCCGACACAGCCCGACAGAGCCCGACAGAGCCCGACAGGGCCCGACAGAGCCCGACAGAGCCCGACAGAGCCCGACAGGGCCCAGTAGAGCCCGACAGAGCCTGACAGAGCCCGAGAGAGCCCGACAGGGACCGACAGAGCCCGACAGAGCCCGACAGGTCCCGACAGGGCCCGACAGAGCCCGACAGAGCCCGACAGGGCCCGACAGAGCCCGACAGAGCCCGACAGGGCCCAGTAGATCCCAGTAGAACCCGACAGAGCCAGTAGAGCCCGACAGAGCCCGACAGAGCCCGACACAGCCCGACAGGGCCCGACAGAGCCCGACAGAGCCCGTCAGGGCCCGACAGAGCCCGACAGGGCCCAGTAGAGCCCGACAGAGCCCGACAAAGCCCGACAGAGCCCGACAGAGCCCAGTAGAGCCCGACAGAGCCCGACAGGGCCCGACAGGGCCAGACAGAGCCCGACAGAGCCCGACAGGGCCCGACAGGGCCCGACAGAGCCCAGTAGAGCCCGACAGAGCCCGACAGAGCCCGACAGAGCCCGACAGGGCCCGACAGGGCCCGACAGGGCCCAGTAGAGCCCGACAGAGCCCGACAGAGCCCGACAGAGCCCGACAGGGCCCGACAGAGCCCGACATAGCCCGACAGGGCCCGACAGGGCCCGACAGAGCCCGACAGGGCCCGACAGAGCCCGACAGGGCCCGACAGGGTACGACAGAGCCCGACAGGGCCCGACAGGGCCCAGTAGAGCCCGACAGAGCCCGACAGAGCCCGATAGAGCCCAGTAGAGCCCAGTAGAGCCCGACAGAGCCCGACACAGCCCGACAGAGCCCGACAGAGCCCGACAGGGCCCGACAGAGCCCGACAGAGCCCGACAGAGCCCGACAGGGCCCGACAGAGCCCGACAGAGCCCGACAGGGCCCAGTAGAGCCTGACAGAGCCCGACAGGGCCCGACAGAGCCCGACAGGGCCCGACAGAGCCCGACAGAGCCCGACAGAACCCGACAGGGCCCAGTAGAGCCCGACAGAGCCCGACAGGGCCCGACAGAGCCCGACAGAGCCCGACAGAGCCCGACAGCGCCCGACAGGGCCCAGTAGAGCCCGACAGAGCCCGACAGAGCCCGACAGAGCCCGACAGGGCCCGACAGAGCCCGACAGAGCCCGACAGGGCCCGACAGGGCCCAGTAGAGCCCGACAGAGCCCAACAGGGCCCGACAGAGCCCGACAGAGCCCGACAGAACCCGACAGGGCCCAGTAGAGCCCGACATAGCCCGACAGAGCCCGACAGAGCCCGACAGAGCCCGACAGAGCCCAGTAGAGCCCGACAGAGCCCGACAGGGCCCGACAGAGCCCGACAGGGCCCAGTAGAGCCCGACAGAGCCCGATAGAGCCCGAAAGGGCCCGACAGGGCCCGACAGGGCCCAGTAGAGCCCGACAGAGCCCGACAGAGCCCAGTAGAGCCCAGTAGAGCCCAGTAGAGCCCGACAGAGCCCGACAGAGCCCGACAGGGCCCGACAGAGCCCGACAGAGCCCGACAGGGCCTGACAGGGCCCGACAGAGCCCGAGAGGGCCCGACAGGGCCCGACAGGGCCCAGTAGAGCCCAGTAGAGCCCAGTAGAGCCCGACAGGGCCCGACAGGGCCCGACAGGGCCCATTAGAGCCCGACAGAGCCCGACAGAGCCTGACAGAGCCCGACAGGGCCCGACAGGGCCCGACAGAGCCTGACAGAGCCCGACAGGGCCCAGTAGAGCCCGACAGAGCCCGACAGAGCCCGACAGAGCCCGACAGGGCCCGACAGGGCCCGACAGAGCCCGACAGAGACCGACAGGGCCCGACAGGGCCCAGTAGAGCCCGACAGAGCCCGACAGAGCCCGACAGAGCCCAGTAGAGCCCAGTAGAGCCCGACAGAGCCCGACACAGCCCGACAGAGCCCGACAGAGCCCGACAGGGCCCGACAGAGCCCGACAGGGCCCCACAGAGCCCGACAGAGCCCGACAGTGCCCAGTAGAGCCCGACAGAGCCCGACAGAGCCCGACAGAGCCCGACAGGGACCGACAGAGCCCGACAGAGCCCGACAGGTCCCGACAGGGCCCGACAGAGCCCGACAGAGCCCGACAGAGCCCGACAGAGCCCGACAGGGCCCAGTAGAGCCCGACAGAGCCCAGTAGAGCCCGACAGAGACCGACAGAGCCCGACAGAGCCCGACAGGGCCCGACAGAGCCCGACAGAGCCCGACAGGGCCCGACAGAGCCCGACAGGGCCCAGTAGAGCCCGACAGAGCCCGACAAAGCCCGACAGAGCCCGACAGAGCCCAGTAGAGCCCGACAGAGACCGACAGAGCCCGACAGAGCCCGACAGGCCCGACAGAGCCGACAGAGCCCGACAGGGCCCGACAGAGCCCGACAGGGCCCAGTAGAGCCCGACAGAGCCCGACAAAGCCCGACAGAGCCCGACAGAGCCCAGTAGAGCCCGACAGAGCCCGACAGGGCCCGACAGAGCCCGACAGAGCCCAGTAGAGCCCGACAGAGCCCGTCAGGGCCCGACAGGGCCCGACAGGGCCCAGTAGAGCCCGACAGAGCCCGACAGAGCCCAGTAGAGCCCAGTAGAGCCCGACAGAGCCCGACAGAGCCCGACAGAGCCCGACAGGGCCCGACAGAGCCCGACAGAGCCCGACAGGGCCCGACAGGGCCCGACAGAGCCCGACAGGGCCCGACAGGGCCCAGTAGAGCCCGACAGAGCCCGACAGAGCCCGACAGGGCCCGACAGGGCCCGACAGAGCCCAGTAGAGCCCGACAGAGCCCGACAGAGCCCGACAGAACCCGACAGAGCCCGACAGAGCCCAGCAGAGCCCGACAGAGCCCATCAGGGCCCGACAGGGCCCAGTAGAGCCCGACAGAGCCCGACAAAGCCCGACAGAGCCCGACAGAGCCCAGTAGAGCCCGACAGAGCCCGACAGAGCCCGACAGAGCGCGACAGAGCCCGACAGGGCCCGACAGAGCCCGACAGAGCCCGACAGAGCCCAGTAGAGCCCAGTAGAGCCCGACAGAGCCCGACAGAGCCCGACAGAGCCCGACAGGGCCCGACAGAGCCCGACAGAGCCCGACAGGGCCCGACAGGGCCCGACAGAGCCCGACAGGGCCCGACAGGGCCCAGTAGAGCCCGACAGAGCCCGACAGAGCCCGACAGGGCCCGACAGGGCCCGACAGAGCCCGACAGGGCCCGACAGGGCCCGACAGATCCCAGTAGAGCCCGACAGAGACCGACAGAGCCCGACAGAACCCGACAGAGCCCGACAGAGCCCAGTAGAGCCCGACAGAGCCCGACAGAGCCCGACAGAGCCCGACAGAGCCCGACAGGGCCCGACAGAGCCCGACAGAGCCCGACAGGGCCCGACAGGGCCCGACAGAGCCCGACAGGGCCCGACAGGGTACGACAGAGCCCGACAGGGCCCGACAGGGCCCAGTACAGCCCGACAGAGCCCGACAGGGCCCGACAGGGCCCAGTAGAGCCCGACAGAGCCCGACAGAGCCCGACAGAGCCCAGTAGAGCCCAGTAGAGCCCGACAGAGCCCGACACAGCCCGACAGAGCCCGACAGAGCCCAACAGGGCCCGACAGAGCCCGACAGGGCCCGACAGAGCCCGACAGAGCCCGACAGAGCCCGACAGGGCCCAGTAGAGCCCGACAGAGCCCGACAGGGCCCGACAGAGCCCGACAGAGCCCGACAGAACCCGACAGGGCCCAGTAGAGCCCGACAGAGCCCGACAGGGCCCGACAGAGCCCGACAGAGCCCGACAGAGCCCGACAGCGCCCGACAGGGCCCAGTAGAGCCCGACAGAGCCCGACAGAGCCCGACAGAGCCCGACAGGGCCCGACAGAGCCCGACAGAGCCCGACAGGGCCCGACAGGGCCCAGTAGAGCCCGACAGAGCCCGACAGAGCCCGACAGGGCCCGACAGAGCCCGACAGAGCCCGACAGGGCCCAGTAGAGCCCGACAGAGCCCGACAGAGCCCGACAGAGCCCAGTAGAGCCCGACAGGGCCCGACAGAGCCCGACAGGGGCCGACAGGGCCCGACAGAGCCCGACAGAGCCCGACAGGGCGCAGTAGAGCCCGACAGAGCCCGATAGAGCCCGACAGGGCCCGACAGGGCCCAGTAGAGCCCGACAGAGCCCGACAGAGCCCAGTAGAGCCCAGTAGAGCCCGACAGAGCCCGACAGAGCCCGACAGAGCCCGACAGGGCCCGACAGAGCCCGACAGAGCCCGACAGAGCCCAGTAGAGCCCGACAGAGCCCGACAGAGCCCGACAGAGCCCGACAGAGTCCGACAGAGTCCGACAGGGCCCGACAGGGCCCGACAGAGCCCGACAGAGCCCGACAGAGCCCGACAGAGCCCAGGAGAGCCCGACAGAGCCCGACAGAGCCCGACAGAGCCCAGTAGAGCCCGACAGAGCCCGACAGAGCCCGACAGGGCCCGACAGGGCCCGACAGAGCCCGACAGAGCCCGACAGGGCCCGACAGGGCCCGACAGAGCCCAGTAGAGCCCGACAGAGCCCGACAGAGCCCGACAGAGCCCGACAGGGCCCGACAGGGCCCAGTAGAGCCCGACAGAGCCCGACAGAGCCCGACAGAGCCCGACAGGGCCCGACAGGGCCCGACAGGGCCCGACAGAGCCCAGTAGAGCCCGACAGAGCCCGACAGAGCCCGACAGAGCCCGACAGGGCCCGACAGGGCCCGACAGGGCCCAGTAGAGCCCGACAGAGCCCGACAGAGCCCGACAGAGCCCGACAGGGCCCGACAGAGCCCGACAGAGCCCGACAGGGCCCGACAGGGCCCGACAGAGCCCGACAGGGCCCGACAGGGTACGACAGAGCCCGACAGGGCCCGACAGGGCCCAGTAGAGCCCGACAGAGCCCGACAGGGCCCGACAGGGCCCAGTAGAGCCCGATAGAGCCCGACAGAGCCCGACAGAGCCCAGTAGAGCCCAGTAGAGCCCGACAGAGCCCGACACAGCCCGACAGAGCCCGACAGAGCCCAACAGGGCCCGACAGAGCCCGACAGGGCCCGACAGAGCCCGACAGAGCCCGACAGAGCCCGACAGGGCCCAGTAGAGCCCGACAGAGCCCGACAGGGCCCGACAGAGCCCGACAGAGCCCGACAGAACCCGACAGGGCCCAGTAGAGCCCGACAGAGCCCGACAGGGCCCGACAGAGCCCGACAGAGCCCGACAGAGCCCGACAGCGCCCGACAGGGCCCAGTAGAGCCCGACAGAGCCCGACAGAGCCCGACAGAGCCCGACAGGGCCCGACAGAGCCCGACAGAGCCCGACAGGGCCCGACAGGGCCCAGTAGAGCCCGACAGAGCCCGACAGAGCCCGACAGGGCCCGACAGAGCCCGACAGAGCCCGACAGGGCCCAGTAGAGCCCGACAGAGCCCGACAGAGCCCGACAGAGCCCAGTAGAGCCCGACAGGGCCCGACAGAGCCCGACAGGGGCCGACAGGGCCCGACAGAGCCCGACAGAGCCCGACAGGGCGCAGTAGAGCCCGACAGAGCCCGATAGAGCCCGACAGGGCCCGACAGGGCCCAGTAGAGCCCGACAGAGCCCGACAGAGCCCAGTAGAGCCCAGTAGAGCCCGACAGAGCCCGACAGAGCCCGACAGAGCCCGACAGGGCCCGACAGAGCCCGACAGAGCCCGACAGGGCCCGACAGGGCCCGACAGGGCCCAGTAGAGCCTGAAAGAGCCCGAGAGAGCCCAGTAGAGCCCAGTAGAGCCCGACAGGGCCCGACAGGGCCCGACAGGGCCCATTAGAGCCCGACAGAGCCCGACAGAGCCTGACAGAGCCCGACAGGGCCCGACAGGGCCCGACAGAGTCCGACAGAGCCCGACAGGGCCCAGTAGAGCCCGACAGAGCCCGACAGAGCCCGACAGGGCCCAGTAGAGCCCGATAGAGCCCGACAGAGCCCGACAGAGCCCGACAGGGCACGACAGAGCCCGACAGAGCCCGACAGGGCCCAGTAGAGCCCGACAGAGCCCGACAGAGCCCGACAGGGCCCAGTAGAGCCCGACAGAGCCCAGTAGAGCCCGTAGAGCCCGACAGAGCCCGACAGAGCCCGACAGAGCCCGACAGGGCCCGACAGGGCCCGACAGGGCCCAGTAGAGCCCGACAGAGCCCGACAGGGACGCCCGACAGAGCCCGACAGAGCCCGACAGGGCCCGACAGACCCCGACAGAGCCCGACAGGGCCCAGTAGAGCCCGACAGGGCCCGACAGAGCCCGACAGAGCCCGACAGGGCCCGACAGAGCCCGACAGAGCCCGACAGGGCCCGACAGGGCCCGACAGAGCCCGACAGGGCCCGACAGAGCCCGACAGAGCCCGACAGAGCCCGACAGGGCCCCACAGAGCCCGAAAGAGCCCGACAGGGCCCAGTAGAGCCCGACAGAGCCCGACAGAGCCCGACAGAGCCCGACAGAGCCCAGTAGAGCCCGACAGAGCCCGACAGAGCCCGACAGAGCCCGACAGGGCCCGACAGGGCCCGACAGAGCCCGACACAGCCCGACAGAGCCCGACAGGGCCCGACAGGGCCCGACAGAGCCCGAGAGGGCCCAGGAGAACCCGACAGAGCCCGACAGAGCCCGACAGAGCCCGAGAGAGCCCGACAGGGCCCGACAGGGCCCCAGTAGAGCCCGACAGAGCCCGACAGAGCCCGACAGAGCCCGACAGGGCCCGACAGAGCCCGACAGAGCCCGACAGGGCCCGACAGGGCCCGACAGAGCCCAGTAGAGCCCGACAGAGCCCGACAGAGCCCGACAGAGCCCGACAGGGCCCGACAGGGCCCGACAGGGCCCAGCAGAGCCCGACAGAGCCCGACAGAGCCCGACAGAGCCCGACAGGGCCCAGTAGAGCCCGACAGAGCCCGACAGAGCCCGACAGAGCCCGACAGAGCCCAGTAGAGCCCGACAGAGCCCGACAGAGCCCGACAGAGCCCGACAGGGCCCGACAGGGCCCGACAGAGCCCGACACAGCCCGACAGAGCCCGACAGGGCCCGACAGGGCCCGACAGAGCCCGAGAGGGCCCAGGAGAGCCCGACAGAGCCCGACAGAGCCCGACAGAGCCCGACAGAGCCCGACAGAGCCCGACAGGGCCCGACAGGGCCCGACAGAGCCCGACACAGCCCGACAGAGCCCGACAGGGCCCGACAGGGCCCGACAGAGCCCGAGAGGGCCCAGGAGAGCCCGACAGAGCCCGACAGAGCCCAGTAGAGCCCGACAGAGCCCGACAGAGCCCGACAGAGCCCGACAGGGCCCGACAGGGCCCGACAGAGCCCGACACAGCCCGACAGAGCCCGACAGGGCCCGACAGGGCCCGACAGAGCCCGAGAGGGCCCAGGAGAGCCCGACAGAGCCCGACAGAGCCCGACAGAGCCCGAGAGAGCCCGACAGGGCCCGACAGGGCCCAGTAGAGCCCGACAGAGCCCGACAGAGCCCGACAGAGCCCGACAGGGCCCGACAGAGCCCGACAGAGCCCGACAGGGCCCGACAGGGCCCGACAGAGCCCAGTAGAGCCCGACAGAGCCCGACAGAGCCCGACAGAGCCCGACAGGGCCCGACAGGGCCCGACAGGGCCCAGTAGAGCCCGACAGAGCCCGACAGAGCCCGACAGAGCCCGACAGGGCCCAGTAGAGCCCGACAGAGCCCAACAGGGCCCGACAGAGCCCGACAGAGCCCGACAGAACCCGACAGGGCCCAGTAGAGCCCGACAGAGCCCGACAGGGCCCGACAGAGCCCGACAGAGCCCGACAGAGCCCGACAGAGCCCGACAGGGCCCAGTAGAGCCCGACAGAGCCCAACAGGGCCCGACAGAGCCCGACAGAGCCCGACAGAACCCGACAGGGCCCAGTAGAGCCCGACAGAGCCCAACAGGGCCCGACAGAGCCCGACAGAGCCCGACAGAACCCGACAGGGCCCAGTAGAGCCCGACAGAGCCCGACAGGGCCCGACAGAGCCCGACAGAGCCCGACAGAGCCCGACAGAGCCCGACAGGGCCCAGTAGAGCCCGACAGAGCCCGACAGAGCCCGACAGAGCCCGACAGGGCCCGACAGAGCCCGACAGAGCCCGACAGGGCCCGACAGAGCCCGACAGAGCCCGACAGGGCCCGACAGGGCCCAGTAGAGCCCGACAGAGCCCGACAGAGCCCGACAGGGCCCAGTAGAGCCCGACAGAGCCCGACAGAGCCCGACAGAGCCCGACAGGGCCCGACAGAGCCCGACAGAGCCCGACAAGGCCCGACAGAGCCCGACAGAGCCCGACAGGGCCCAGTAGAGCCCGACAGAGCCCGACAGAGCCCGACAGAGCCCGACAGAGCCCAGTAGAGCCCGACAGAGCCCGACAGAGCCCGACAGAGGCCGAAAAGGCCCGACAGAGCCCGACAGGGCCCGACAGGGCCCGACAGAGCCCGACAGGGCCCGACAGAGCCCGACAGAGCCCGACAGAGCCCGACAGGGCCCAGTAGAGCCCGACAGAGCCCGATAGAGCCCGAAAGGGCCCGACAGGGCCCGACAGGGCCCAGTAGAGCCCGACAGAGCCCGACAGGGCCCGACAGAGCCCGACAGGGCCCAGTAGAGCCCGACAGAGCCCGATAGAGCCCGAAAGGGCCCGACAGGGCCCGACAGGGCCCAGTAGAGCCCGACAGAGCCCGACAGAGCCCAGTAGAGCCCAGTAGAGCCCAGTAGAGCCCGACAGAGCCCGACAGAGCCCGACAGGGCCCGACAGAGCCCGACAGAGCCCGACAGGGCCCGACAGGGCCCGACAGAGCCCGACAGGGCCCGACAGGGCCCGACAGGGCCCAGTAGAGCCCAGTAGAGCCCAGTAGAGCCCGACAGGGCCCGACAGGGCACGACAGGGCCCATTAGAGCCCGACAGAGCCCGACAGAGCCTGACAGAGCCCGACAGGGCCCGACAGGGCCCGACAGAGCCTGACAGAGCCCGACAGGGCCCAGTAGAGCCCGACAGAGCCCGACAGAGCCCGACAGAGCCCGACAGGGCCCGACAGGGCCCGACAGAGCCCGACAGAGCCCGACAGAGCCCGACAGGGCCCAGTAGAGCCCGATAGAGCCCGACAGAGCCCGACAGAGCCCGACAGGGCCCGACAGAGCCCGACAGAGCCCGAAAGGGCCCGACAGGGCCCGACAGAGCCCGACAGGGCCCGATAGAGCCCGACAGGGCCCGACAGAGCCCGACAGAGCCCGACAGGGCCCGACAGAGCCCGACAGAGCCCGACAGGGCCCAGTAGAGCCCGACAGAGCCCAGTAGAGCCCAGTAGAGCCCGACAGAGCCCAGTAGAGCCCGACAGAGCCCGACAGGGCCCGACAGGGCCCGACACGGCCCAGTAGAGCCCGACAGAGCCCGACAGGGCCCGACAGAGCCCGACAGAGCCCGACAGGGCCCGACAGAGCCCGACAGAGCCCGACAGGGCCCAGTAGAGCCCGACAGAGCCCGACAGATCCCGACAGAGCCCGACAGAGCCCGACAGAGCCCGACAGGGCCCGAGAGGGCCCGACAGAGCCCGACAGGGCCCGACAGAGCCCGACAGAGCCCGACAGAGCCCGACAGGGCCCGAGAGGCCCGACAGAGCCCGACAGGGCCCGACAGGGCATGACAGAGCCCGACAGGGCCCGACAGGGCCCAGTAGAGCCCGACAGAGCCCGACAGAGCCCGACAGAGACCGACAGGGCCCGACAGGGCCCAGTAGAGCCCGACAGAGCCCGACAGAGCCCGACAGAGCCCAGTAGAGCCCAGTAGAGCCCGACAGAGCCCGACACAGCCCGACAGAGCCCGACAGAGCCCGACAGGGCCCGACAGAGCCCGACAGGGCCCGACAGGGCCCGACAGGGCCCGACAGAGCCCAGTAGAGCCCGACAGAGCCCGACAGAGCCCGACAGAGCCCAGTAGAGCCCAGTAGAGCCCGACAGGGCCCGACAGGGCCCGACAGGGCCCATTAGAGCCCGACAGAGCCTGACAGAGCCTGACAGAGCCCGACAGGGCCCGACAGGGCCCGACAGAGCCCGACAGAGCCCGACAGGGCCCGACAGAGCCCGACAGAGCCCGACAGGGCCCGACAGAGCCCGACAGAGCCCGACAGGGCCCAGTAGAGCCCGACAGAGCCCGACAGAGCCCGACAGAGCCCGACAGGGCCCGACAGGGCCCGACAGGGCCCAGTAGAGCCCGAAAGAACCCGACAGAGCCCAGTAGAGCCCAGTAGAGCCCGACAGGGCCCGACAGGGCCCGACAGGGCCCATTAGAGCCCGACAGAGCCCGACAGAGCCTGACAGAGCCCGACAGGGCCCGACAGGGCCCGACAGAGTCCGACAGAGCCCGACAGGGCCCAGTAGAGCCCGACAGAGCCCGACAGAGCCCGACAGGGCCCGACAGGGCCCGACAGGGCCCGACAGAGCCCGACAGGGCCCAGTAGAGCCCGATAGAGCCCGACAGAGCCCGACAGAGCCCGACAGGGCCCGACAGAGCCCGACAGGGCCCGATAGAGCCCGACAGGGCCCGACAGAGCCCAGTAGAGCCCAGTAGAGCCCGACAGGGCCCGACAGGGCCCGACAGGGCCCATTAGAGCCCGACAGAGCCTGACAGAGCCTGACAGAGCCCGACAGGGCCCGACAGGGCCCGATAGAGCCCGACAGGGCCCGACAGAGCCCGACAGAGCCCGACAGGGCACGACAGAGCCCGACAGAGCCCGACAGGGCCCGACAGAGCCCGACAGAGCCCGACAGAGCCCGACAGGGCCCAGTAGAGCCCGACAGAGCCCAGTAGAGCCCAGTAGAGCCCGACAGAGCCCGACAGGGCCCGACAGAGCCCGACAGGGCCCGATAGAGCCCGACAGGGCCCGACAGAGCCCGACAGAGCCCGACAGGGCACGACAGAGCCCGACAGAGCCCGACAGGGCCCGACAGAGCCCGACAGAGCCCGACAGAGCCCGACAGGGCCCAGTAGAGCCCGACAGAGCCCAGTAGAGCCCAGTAGAGCCCGACAGAGCCCGACAGGGCCCGACAGAGCCCGACAGAGCCCGACAGGGCCCAGTAGAGCCCGACAGGGCCCGACAGAGCCCGACAGAGCCCGACAGGGCCCGACAGAGCCCGACAGAGCCCGACAGGGCCCGACAGGGCCCGACAGAGCCCGACAGAGCCCGACAGGGCCCCACAGAGCCCGAAAGAGCCCGACAGGGCCCAGTAGAGCCCGACAGAGCCCGACAGAGCCCGACAGAGCCCGACAGAGCCCAGTAGAGCCCGACAGAGCCCGACAGGGCCCGACAGAGCCCGACAGAGCCCGACAGGGCCCGACAGACCCCGACAGAGCCCGACAGGGCCCAGTAGAGCCCGACAGGGCCCGACAGAGCCCGACAGAGCCCGACAGGGCCCGACAGAGCCCGACAGAGCCCGACAGGGCCCGACAGGGCCCGACAGAGCCCGACAGGGCCCGACAGAGCCCGACAGAGCCCGACAGAGCCCGACAGGGCCCCACAGAGCCCGAAAGAGCCCGACAGGGCCCAGTAGAGCCCGACAGAGCCCGACAGAGCCCGACAGAGCCCGACAGAGCCCAGTAGAGCCCGACAGAGCCCGACAGAGCCCGACAGAGCCCGACAGGGCCCGACAGGGCCCGACAGAGCCCGACACAGCCCGACAGAGCCCGACAGGGCCCGACAGGGCCCGACAGAGCCCGAGAGGGCCCAGGAGAACCCGACAGAGCCCGACAGAGCCCGACAGAGCCCGAGAGAGCCCGACAGGGCCCGACAGGGCCCAGTAGAGCCCGACAGAGCCCGACAGAGCCCGACAGAGCCCGACAGGGCCCGACAGAGCCCGACAGAGCCCGACAGGGCCCGACAGGGCCCGACAGAGCCCAGTAGAGCCCGACAGAGCCCGACAGAGCCCGACAGAGCCCGACAGAGCCCGACAGGGCCCCAGTAGAGCCCGACAGAGCCCGACAGAGCCCGACAGAGCCCGACAGAGCCCAGTAGAGCCCGACAGAGCCCGACAGAGCCCGACAGAGCCCGACAGGGCCCGACAGGGCCCGACAGAGCCCGACACAGCCCGACAGAGCCCGACAGGGCCCGACAGGGCCCGACAGAGCCCGAGAGGGCCCAGGAGAGCCCGACAGAGCCCGACAGAGCCCGACAGAGCCCGACAGAGCCCGACAGAGCCCGACAGGGCCCGACAGGGCCCGACAGAGCCCGACACAGCCCGACAGAGCCCGACAGGGCCCGACAGGGCCCGACAGAGCCCGAGAGGGCCCAGGAGAGCCCGACAGAGCCCGACAGAGCCCAGTAGAGCCCGACAGAGCCCGACAGAGCCCGACAGAGCCCGACAGGGCCCGACAGGGCCCGACAGAGCCCGACACAGCCCGACAGAGCCCGACAGGGCCCGACAGGGCCCGACAGAGCCCGAGAGGGCCCAGGAGAGCCCGACAGAGCCCGACAGAGCCCGACAGAGCCCGAGAGAGCCCGACAGGGCCCGACAGGGCCCAGTAGAGCCCGACAGAGCCCGACAGAGCCCGACAGAGCCCGACAGGGCCCGACAGAGCCCGACAGAGCCCGACAGGGCCCGACAGGGCCCGACAGAGCCCAGTAGAGCCCGACAGAGCCCGACAGAGCCCGACAGAGCCCGACAGGGCCCGACAGGGCCCGACAGGGCCCAGTAGAGCCCGACAGAGCCCGACAGAGCCCGACAGAGCCCGACAGGGCCCAGTAGAGCCCGACAGAGCCCAACAGGGCCCGACAGAGCCCGACAGAGCCCGACAGAACCCGACAGGGCCCAGTAGAGCCCGACAGAGCCCGACAGGGCCCGACAGAGCCCGACAGAGCCCGACAGAGCCCGACAGAGCCCGACAGGGCCCAGTAGAGCCCGACAGAGCCCAACAGGGCCCGACAGAGCCCGACAGAGCCCGACAGAACCCGACAGGGCCCAGTAGAGCCCGACAGAGCCCAACAGGGCCCGACAGAGCCCGACAGAGCCCGACAGAACCCGACAGGGCCCAGTAGAGCCCGACAGAGCCCGACAGGGCCCGACAGAGCCCGACAGAGCCCGACAGAGCCCGACAGAGCCCGACAGGGCCCAGTAGAGCCCGACAGAGCCCGACAGAGCCCGACAGAGCCCGACAGGGCCCGACAGAGCCCGACAGAGCCCGACAGGGCCCGACAGAGCCCGACAGAGCCCAACAGGGCCCGACAGGGCCCAGTAGAGCCCGACAGAGCCCGACAGAGCCCGACAGGGCCCAGTAGAGCCCGACAGAGCCCGACAGAGCCCGACAGAGCCCGACAGGGCCCGACAGAGCCCGACAGAGCCCGACAGGCCCGACAGAGCCCGACAGAGCCCGACAGGGCCCAGTAGAGCCCGACAGAGCCCGACAGAGCCCGACAGAGCCCGACAGAGCCCAGTAGAGCCCGACAGAGCCCGACAGAGCCCGACAGAGGCCGAAAAGGCCCGACAGAGCCCGACAGGGCCCGACAGGGCCCGACAGAGCCCGACAGGGCCCGACAGAGCCCGACAGAGCCCGACAGAGCCCGACAGGGCCCAGTAGAGCCCGACAGAGCCCGATAGAGCCCGAAAGGGCCCGACAGGGCCCGACAGGGCCCAGTAGAGCCCGACAGAGCCCGACAGGGCCCGACAGAGCCCGACAGGCCCAGTAGAGCCCGACAGAGCCCGATAGAGCCCGAAAGGGCCCGACAGGGCCCGACAGGGCCCAGTAGAGCCCGACAGAGCCCGACAGAGCCCAGTAGAGCCCAGTAGAGCCCAGTAGAGCCCGACAGAGCCCGACAGAGCCCGACAGGGCCCGACAGAGCCCGACAGAGCCCGACAGGGCCCGACAGGGCCCGACAGAGCCCGACAGGGCCCGACAGGGCCCGACAGGGCCCAGTAGAGCCCAGTAGAGCCCAGTAGAGCCCGACAGGGCCCGACAGGGCACGACAGGGCCCATTAGAGCCCGACAGAGCCCGACAGAGCCTGACAGAGCCCGACAGGGCCCGACAGGGCCCGACAGAGCCTGACAGAGCCCGACAGGGCCCAGTAGAGCCCGACAGAGCCCGACAGAGCCCGACAGAGCCCGACAGGGCCCGACAGGGCCCGACAGAGCCCGACAGAGCCCGACAGAGCCCGACAGGGCCCAGTAGAGCCCGATAGAGCCCGACAGAGCCCGACAGAGCCCGACAGGGCCCGACAGAGCCCGACAGAGCCCGAAAGGGCCCGACAGGGCCCGACAGAGCCCGACAGGGCCCGATAGAGCCCGACAGGGCCCGACAGAGCCCGACAGAGCCCGACAGGGCCCGACAGAGCCCGACAGAGCCCGACAGGGCCCAGTAGAGCCCGACAGAGCCCAGTAGAGCCCAGTAGAGCCCGACAGAGCCCAGTAGAGCCCGACAGAGCCCGACAGGGCCCGACAGGGCCCGACACGGCCCAGTAGAGCCCGACAGAGCCCGACAGGGCCCGACAGAGCCCGACAGAGCCCGACAGGGCCCGACAGAGCCCGACAGAGCCCGACAGGGCCCAGTAGAGCCCGACAGAGCCCGACAGATCCCGACAGAGCCCGACAGAGCCCGACAGAGCCCGACAGGGCCCGAGAGGGCCCGACAGAGCCCGACAGGGCCCGACAGAGCCCGACAGAGCCCGACAGAGCCCGACAGGGCCCGAGAGGCCCGACAGAGCCCGACAGGGCCCGACAGGGCATGACAGAGCCCGACAGGGCCCGACAGGGCCCAGTAGAGCCCGACAGAGCCCGACAGAGCCCGACAGAG
Source organism: Caloenas nicobarica (assembly GCF_036013445.1). Lineage (NCBI taxonomy): Eukaryota > Metazoa > Chordata > Aves > Columbiformes > Columbidae > Caloenas > Caloenas nicobarica. The sequence goes on along the minus strand of NW_027017245.1, from coordinate 147,539 downwards.
ACCGACAGGGCCCGACAGGGCCCAGTAGAGCCCGACAGAGCCCGACAGAGCCCGACAGAGCCCAGTAGAGCCCAGTAGAGCCCGACAGAGCCCGACACAGCCCGACAGAGCCCGACAGAGCCCGACAGGGCCCGACAGAGCCCGACAGGGCCCGACAGGGCCCGACAGGGCCCGACAGAGCCCAGTAGAGCCCGACAGAGCCCGACAGAGCCCGACAGAGCCCAGTAGAGCCCAGTAGAGCCCGACAGGGCCCGACAGGGCCCGACAGGGCCCATTAGAGCCCGACAGAGCCTGACAGAGCCTGACAGAGCCCGACAGGCCCGACAGGGCCCGACAGAGCCCGACAGAGCCCGACAGGGCCCGACAGAGCCCGACAGAGCCCGACAGGGCCCGACAGAGCCCGACAGAGCCCGACAGGGCCCAGTAGAGCCCGACAGAGCCCGACAGAGCCCGACAGAGCCCGACAGGGCCCGACAGGGCCCGACAGGGCCCAGTAGAGCCCGAAAGAACCCGACAGAGCCCAGTAGAGCCCAGTAGAGCCCGACAGGGCCCGACAGGGCCCGACAGGGCCCATTAGAGCCCGACAGAGCCCGACAGAGCCTGACAGAGCCCGACAGGGCCCGACAGGGCCCGACAGAGTCCGACAGAGCCCGACAGGGCCCAGTAGAGCCCGACAGAGCCCGACAGAGCCCGACAGGGCCCGACAGGGCCCGACAGGGCCCGACAGAGCCCGACAGGGCCCAGTAGAGCCCGATAGAGCCCGACAGAGCCCGACAGAGCCCGACAGGGCCCGACAGAGCCCGACAGGGCCCGATAGAGCCCGACAGGGCCCGACAGAGCCCAGTAGAGCCCAGTAGAGCCCGACAGGGCCCGACAGGGCCCGACAGGGCCCATTAGAGCCCGACAGAGCCTGACAGAGCCTGACAGAGCCCGACAGGGCCCGACAGGGCCCGATAGAGCCCGACAGGGCCCGACAGAGCCCGACAGAGCCCGACAGGGCACGACAGAGCCCGACAGAGCCCGACAGGGCCCGACAGAGCCCGACAGAGCCCGACAGAGCCCGACAGGGCCCAGTAGAGCCCGACAGAGCCCAGTAGAGCCCAGTAGAGCCCGACAGAGCCCGACAGGGCCCGACAGAGCCCGACAGGGCCCGATAGAGCCCGACAGGGCCCGACAGAGCCCGACAGAGCCCGACAGGGCACGACAGAGCCCGACAGAGCCCGACAGGGCCCGACAGAGCCCGACAGAGCCCGACAGAGCCCGACAGGGCCCAGTAGAGCCCGACAGAGCCCAGTAGAGCCCAGTAGAGCCCGACAGAGCCCGACAGGGCCCGACAGAGCCCGACAGAGCCCGACAGGGCCCAGTAGAGCCCGACAGGGCCCGACAGAGCCCGACAGAGCCCGACAGGGCCCGACAGAGCCCGACAGAGCCCGACAGGGCCCGACAGGGCCCGACAGAGCCCGACAGAGCCCGACAGAGCCCGACAGGGCCCCACAGAGCCCGAAAGAGCCCGACAGGGCCCAGTAGAGCCCGACAGAGCCCGACAGAGCCCGACAGAGCCCGACAGAGCCCAGTAGAGCCCGACAGAGCCCGACAGAGCCCGACAGAGCCCGTCAGGGCCCGACAGGGCCCGACAGAGCCCGACACAGCCGACAGAGCCCGACAGGGCCCAGGAGAGCCCGACAGAGCCCGACAGAGCCCGACAGAGCCCGACAGAGCCCAGTAGAGCCCGACAGAGCCCGGACAGAGCCCGACAGGGCCCGACAGGGCCCGACAGAGCCCGACAGAGCCCGACAGGGCCCGACAGGGCCCGACAGAGCCCAGTAGAGCCCGACAGAGCCCGACAGAGCCCGACAGAGCCCGACAGGGCCCGACAGGGCCCGACAGGGCCCAGTAGAGCCCGACAGAGCCCGACAGAGCCCGACAGAGCCCGACAGGGCCCGACAGAGCCCGACAGGGCCCGACAGAGCCCAGTAGAGCCCGACAGAGCCCGACAGAGCCCGACAGAGCCCGACAGAGCCCGACAGGGCCCGACAGGGCCCAGTAGAGCCCGACAGAGCCCGACAGAGCCCGACAGAGCCCGACAGGGCCCGACAGAGCCCGACAGAGCCCGACAGGGCCCGACAGGGCCCGACAGAGCCCGACAGGGCCCGACAGGGTACGACAGAGCCCGACAGGGCCCGACAGGGCCCAGTAGAGCCCGACAGAGCCCGACAGAGCCCGACAGAGCCCGACAGGGCCCGACAGGGCCCAGTAGAGCCCGACAGAGCCCGACAGAGCCCGACAGAGCCCAGTAGAGCCCAGTAGAGCCCGACAGAGCCCGACACAGCCCGACAGAGCCCGACAGAGCCCGACAGGGCCCGACAGAGCCCGACAGAGCCCGACAGAGCCCGACAGGGCCCGACAGAGCCCGACAGAGCCCGACAGGGCCCAGTAGAGCCCGACAGAGCCCGACAGGGCCCGACAGAGCCCGACAGAGCCCGACAGAACCCGACAGGGCCCAGTAGAGCCCGACAGAGCCCGACAGGGCCCGACAGAGCCCGACAGAGCCCGACAGAGCCCGACAGCGCCCGACAGGGCCCAGTAGAGCCCGACAGAGCCCGACAGAGCCCGACAGAGCCCGACAGGGCCCGACAGAGCCCGACAGAGCCCGACAGGGCCCGACAGGGCCCAGTAGAGCCCGACAGAGCCCAACAGGGCCCGACAGAGCCCGACAGAGCCCGACAGAGCCCGACAGGGCCCAGTAGAGCCCGACAGAGCCCGACAGAGCCCGACAGAGCCCGACAGGGCCCGACAGAGCCCGACAGAGCCCGACAGGGCCCGACAGAGCCCGACAGAGCCCGACAGGGCCCAGTAGAGCCCGACAGAGCCCGACAGAGCCCGACAGAGCCCGACAGAGCCCAGTAGTGCCCGACAGGGCCCGACAGAGCCCGACAGGGGCCGACAGGGCCCGACAGAGCCCGACAGAGCCCGACAGGGCCCAGTAGAGCCCGACAGAGCCCGATAGAGCCCGACAGGGCCCGACAGGGCCCAGTAGAGCCCGACAGAGCCCGACAGAGCCCAGTAGAGCCCAGTAGAGCCCGACAGAGCCCGACAGAGCCCGACAGAGCCCGACAGGGCCCGACAGAGCCCGACAGAGCCCGACAGAGCCCGACAGGGCCCAGTAGAGCCCGACAGAGCCCAGTAGAGCCCAGTAGAGCCCGACAGAGCCAGTAGAGCCCGACAGAGCCCGACAGGGCCCGACAGGGCCCGACAGGGCCCAGTAGAGCCCGACAGAGCCCGACAGGGCCCGACAGAGCCCGACAGAGCCCGACAGGGCCCGACAGAGCCCGACAGAGCCCGACAGGGCCCAGTAGAGCCCGACAGAGCCCGACAGATCCCGACAGAGCCCGACAGAGCCCGACAGAGCCCGACAGGGCCCGAGAGGGCCCGACAGAGCCCGACAGGGCCCGACAGAGCCCGACAGAGCCCGACAGGGCCCGAGAGGCCCGACAGAGCCCGACAGGGCCCGACAGGGCACGACAGAGCCCGACAGGGCCCAACAGGGCCCAGTAGAGCCCGACAGAGCCTGACAGAGCCCGACAGAGACCGACAGGGCCCGACAGGCCCAGTAGAGCCCGACAGAGCCCGACAGAGCCCGACAGAGCCCAGTAGAGCCCAGTAGAGCCCGACAGAGCCCGACACAGCCCGACAGAGCCCGACAGAGCCCGACAGGGCCCGACAGAGCCCGACAGGGCCCCACAGAGCCCGACAGAGCCGACAGTGCCCAGTAGAGCCGACAGAGCCCGACAGAGCCCGACAGAGCCCGACAGGGACCGACAGAGCCCGACAGAGCCCGACAGGTCCCGACAGGGCCCGACAGAGCCCGACAGAGCCCGACAGAGCCCGACAGGGCCCAGTAGAGCCCGACAGAGCCCAGTAGAGCCCGACAGAGCCCGACAGAGCCCGACAGAGCCCGACAGGGCCCGACAGAGCCCGACAGAGCCCGACAGGGCCCAGTAGAGCCCGACAGAGCCCGACAAAGCCCGACAGAGCCCGACAGAGCCCAGTAGAGCCCGACAGAGCCCGACAGGGCACGACAGAGCCCGACAGAGCCCAGTAGAGCTCGACAGAGCCCGTCAGGGCCCGACAGGGCCCGACAGGGCCCAGTAGAGCCCGACAGAGCCCGACAGAGCCCAGTAGAGCCCAGTAGAGCCCGACAGAGCCCGACAGAGCCCGACAGAGCCCGACAGGGCCCGACAGAGCACGACAGAGCCCGACAGGGCCCAACAGGGCCCGACAGAGCCCGACAGGGCCCGACAGGGCCCAGTAGAGCCCGACAGAGCCCGACAGAGCCCGACAGGGCCCGACAGGGCCCGACAGAGCCCAGTAGAGCCCGACAGAGCCCGACAGAGCCCGACAGAACCCGACGAGCCCGACAGAGCCCAGCAGAGCCCGACAGAGCCCATCAGGGCCCGACAGGGCCCAGTAGAGCCCGACAGAGCCCGACAAAGCCCGACAGAGCCCGACAGAGCCCAGTAGAGCCCGACAGAGCCCGACAGGGCCCGACAGAGCCCGACAGAGCCCGACAGAGCGCGACAGAGCCCGACAGGGCCCGACAGAGCCCGACAGAGCCCGACAGAGCCCAGTAGAGCCCAGTAGAGCCCGACAGAGCCCGACAGAGCCCGACAGAGCCCGACAGGGCCCGACAGAGCCCGACAGAGCCCGACAGGGCCCGACAGGGCCCGACAGAGCCCGACAGGGCCCGACAGGGCCCAGTAGAGCCCGACAGAGCCCGACAGAGCCCGACAGGGCCCGACAGGGCCCGACAGAGCCCGACAGGGCCCGACAGGGCCCGAGAGATCCCAGTAGAGCCCGACAGAGCCCGACAGAGCCCGACAGAACCCGACAGAGCCCGACAGAGCCCAGTAGAGCCCGACAGAGCCCGACAGAGCCCGACAGAGTCCGACAGGGCCCGACAGGTCCCGACAGGGCCCAGTAGAGCCCGACAGAGCCCGACAGAGCCCGACAGAGCCCGACAGGGCCCGACAGGGCCCAGAAGAGCCCGACAGAGCCCGACAGAGCCCGACAGAACCCGACAGAGCCCGACAGAGCCCGACAGAGCCCGACAGGGCCCGACAGAGCCCGACAGGGCCCGACAGAGCCCGACAGGGCCCGATAGAGCCCGACAGAGCCCGACAGAGCCCGACAGGGCCCCACAGAGCCCGACAGAGCCCGACAGGGCCCAGTAGAGCCCGACAGAGCCCGACAGAGCCCGACAGAGCCCAGTAGAGCCCGACAGGGCCCGACAGAGCCCGACAGAGCCCGACAGGGCCCGACAGGGCCCGACAGAGCCCGACAGAGCCCGACAGAGCCCGACAGGGCCCAGTAGAGCCCGACAGAGCCCGACAGAGCCCGACAGAGCCCAGTAGAGCCCGACAGAGCCCGACAGAGCCCGACAGGGCCCGACAGGGCCCGACAGAGCCCGACAGAGCCCGACAGGGCCCGACAGGGCCCGACAGAGCCCAGTAGAGCCCGACAGAACCCGACAGAGCCCGACAGAGCCCGACAGGGCCCGACAGGGCCCGACAGGGCCCAGTAGAGCCCGACAGAGCCCGACAGAGCCCGACAGGGCCCGACAGAGCCCGACAGAGCCCGACAGGGCCCGACAGGGCCCGACAGAGCCCGACAGGGCCCGACAGGGCCCGACAGAGCCCGACAGGGCCCGACAGAGCCCGACAGAGCCCGACAGAACCCGACAGAGCCCGACAGAGCCCAGTAGAGCCCGACAGAGCCCGACAGAGCCCGACAGAGCCCGACAGGGCCCGACAGGGCCCGACAGGGCCCAGTAGAGCCCGACAGAGCCCGACAGAGCCCGACAGAACCCGACAGAGCCCGACAGAGCCCAGTAGAGCCCGACAGAGCCCGACAGAGCCCGACAGAGCCCGACAGGGCCCGACAGGTCCCGACAGGGCCCAGTAGAGCCCGACAGAGCCCGACAGAGCCCGACAGAGCCCGACAGGGCCCGACAGGGCCCAGTAGAGCCCGACAGAGCCCGACAGAGCCCGACAGAGCCCAGTAGAGCCCAGTAGAGCCCGACAGAGCCCGACACAGCCCGACAGAGCCCGACAGAGCCCGACAGGGCCCGACAGAGCCCGACAGAGCCCGACAGAGCCCGACAGGGCCCAGTAGAGCCCGACAGAGCCTGACAGAGCCCGAGAGAGCCCGACAGGGACCGACAGAGCCCGACAGAGCCCGACAGGTCCCGACAGGGCCCGACAGAGCCCGACAGAGCCCGACAGGGCCCGACAGAGCCCGACAGAGCCCGACACGGCCCAGTAGATCCCAGTAGAACCCGACAGAGCCCAGTAGAGCCCGACAGAGCCCGACAGAGCCCGACACAGCCCGACAGGGCCCGACAGAGCCCGACAGAGCCCGTCAGGGCCCGACAGAGCCCGACAGGGCCCAGTAGAGCCCGACAGAGCCCGACAAAGCCCGACAGAGCCCGACAGAGCCCAGTAGAGCCCGACAGAGCCCGACAGGGCCCGACAGGGCCAGACAGAGCCCGACAGAGCCCGACAGGGCCCGACAGGGCCCGACAGAGCCCAGTAGAGCCCGACAGAGCCCGACAGAGCCCGACAGAGCCCGACAGGGCCCGACAGGGCCCGACAGGGCCCAGTAGAGCCCGACAGAGCCCGACAGAGCCCGACAGAGCCCGACAGAGCCCGACATAGCCCGACAGGGCCCGACAGGGCCCGACAGAGCCCGACAGGGCCCGACAGAGCCCGACAGGGCCCGACAGGGTACGACAGAGCCCGACAGGGCCCGACAGGGCCCAGTAGAGCCCGAAAGAGCCCGACAGAGCCCGACAGAGCCCGACAGGGCCCGACAGGGCCCAGTAGAGCCCGACAGAGCCCGACAGAGCCCGATAGAGCCCAGTAGAGCCCAGTAGAGCCCGACAGAGCCCGACACAGCCCGACAGAGCCCGACAGAGCCCGACAGGGCCCGACAGAGCCCGACAGAGCCCGACAGAGCCCGACAGGGCCCGACAGAGCCCGACAGAGCCCGACAGGGCCCAGTAGAGCCTGACAGAGCCCGACAGGGCCCGACAGAGCCCGACAGGGCCCGACAGAGCCCGACAGAGCCCGACAGAACCCGACAGGGCCCAGTAGAGCCCGACAGAGCCCGACAGGGCCCGACAGAGCCCGACAGAGCCCGACAGAGCCCGACAGCGCCCGACAGGGCCCAGTAGAGCCCGACAGAGCCCGACAGAGCCCGACAGAGCCCGACAGGGCCCGACAGAGCCCGACAGAGCCCGACAGGGCCCGACAGGGCCCAGTAGAGCCCGACAGAGCCCAACAGGGCCCGACAGAGCCCGACAGAGCCCGACAGAACCCGACAGGGCCCAGTAGAGCCCGACATAGCCCGACAGAGCCCGACAGAGCCCGACAGAGCCCGACAGAGCCCAGTAGAGCCCGACAGAGCCCGACAGGGCCCGACAGAGCCCGACAGGGCCCAGTAGAGCCCGACAGAGCCCGATAGAGCCCGAAAGGGCCCGACAGAGCCCGACAGGGCCCCACAGAGCCCGACAGAGCCCGACAGGGCCCAGTAGAGCCCGACAGAGCCCGACAGAGCCCGACAGAGCCCAGTAGAGCCCGACAGGGCCCGACAGAGCCCGACAGAGCCCGACAGGGCCCGACAGGGCCCGACAGAGCCCGACAGAGCCCGACAGAGCCCGACAGGGCCCAGTAGAGCCCGACAGAGCCCGACAGAGCCCGACAGAGCCCAGTAGAGCCCGACAGAGCCCGACAGAGCCCGACAGGGCCCGACAGGGCCCGACAGAGCCCGACAGAGCCCAGTAGAGCCCGACAGAACCCGACAGAGCCCGACAGAGCCCGACAGGGCCCGACAGGGCCCGACAGGGCCCAGTAGAGCCCGACAGAGCCCGACAGAGCCCGACAGGGCCCGACAGAGCCCGACAGAGCCCGACAGGGCCCGACAGGGCCCGACAGAGCCCGACAGGGCCCGACAGGGCCCGACAGAGCCCGACAGGGCCCGACAGAGCCCGACAGAGCCCGACAGAACCCGACAGAGCCCGACAGAGCCCAGTAGAGCCCGACAGAGCCCGACAGAGCCCGACAGAGCCCGACAGGGCCCGACAGGGCCCGACAGGGCCCAGTAGAGCCCGACAGAGCCCGACAGAGCCCGACAGAACCCGACAGAGCCCGACAGAGCCCAGTAGAGCCCGACAGAGCCCGACAGAGCCCGACAGAGCCCGACAGGGCCCGACAGGTCCCGACAGGGCCCAGTAGAGCCCGACAGAGCCCGACAGAGCCCGACAGAGCCCGACAGGGCCCGACAGGGCCCAGTAGAGCCCGACAGAGCCCGACAGAGCCCGACAGAGCCCAGTAGAGCCCAGTAGAGCCCGACAGAGCCCGACACAGCCCGACAGAGCCCGACAGAGCCCGACAGGGCCCGACAGAGCCCGACAGAGCCCGACAGAGCCCGACAGGGCCCAGTAGAGCCCGACAGAGCCTGACAGAGCCCGAGAGAGCCCGACAGGGACCGACAGAGCCCGACAGAGCCCGACAGGTCCCGACAGGGCCCGACAGAGCCCGACAGAGCCCGACAGGGCCCGACAGAGCCCGACAGAGCCCGACAGGGCCCAGTAGATCCCAGTAGAACCCGACAGAGCCCAGTAGAGCTCGACAGAGCCCGACAGAGCCCGACACAGCCCGACAGGGCCCGACAGAGCCCGACAGAGCCCGTCAGGGCCCGACAGAGCCCGACAGGGCCCAGTAGAGCCCGACAGAGCCCGACAAAGCCCGACAGAGCCCGACAGAGCCCAGTAGAGCCCGACAGAGCCCGACAGGGCCCGACAGGGCCAGACAGAGCCCGACAGAGCCCGACAGGGCCCGACAGGGCCCGACAGAGCCCAGTAGAGCCCGACAGAGCCCGACAGAGCCCGACAGAGCCCGACAGGGCCCGACAGGGCCCGACAGGGCCCAGTAGAGCCCGACAGAGCCCGACAGAGCCCGACAGAGCCCGACAGAGCCCGACAGAGCCCGACATAGCCCGACAGGGCCCGACAGGGCCCGACAGAGCCCGACAGGGCCCGACAGAGCCCGACAGGGCCCGACAGGGTACGACAGAGCCCGACAGGGCCCGACAGGGCCCAGTAGAGCCCGAAAGAGCCCGACAGAGCCCGACAGAGCCCGACAGGGCCCGACAGGGCCCAGTAGAGCCCGACAGAGCCCGACAGAGCCCGATAGAGCCCAGTAGAGCCCAGTAGAGCCCGACAGAGCCCGACACAGCCCGACAGAGCCCGACAGAGCCCGACAGGGCCCGACAGAGCCCGACAGAGCCCGACAGAGCCCGACAGGGCCCGACAGAGCCCGACAGAGCCCGACAGGGCCCAGTAGAGCCTGACAGAGCCCGACAGGGCCCGACAGAGCCCGACAGGGCCCGACAGAGCCCGACAGAGCCCGACAGAACCCGACAGGGCCCAGTAGAGCCCGACAGAGCCCGACAGGGCCCGACAGAGCCCGACAGAGCCCGACAGAGCCCGACAGCGCCCGACAGGGCCCAGTAGAGCCCGACAGAGCCCGACAGAGCCCGACAGAGCCCGACAGGGCCCGACAGAGCCCGACAGAGCCCGACAGGGCCCGACAGGGCCCAGTAGAGCCCGACAGAGCCCAACAGGGCCCGACAGAGCCCGACAGAGCCCGACAGAACCCGACAGGGCCCAGTAGAGCCCGACATAGCCCGACAGAGCCCGACAGAGCCCGACAGAGCCCGACGGAGCCCGACAGGGCCCGACAGGGCCCGACAGAGCCCGACAGAGCCCGACAGGGCCCGACAGGGCCCGACAGAGCCCAGTAGAGCCCGACAGAACCCGACAGAGCCCGACAGAGCCCGACAGGGCCCGACAGGGCCCGACAGGGCCCAGTAGAGCCCGACAGAGCCCGACAGAGCCCGACAGGGCCCGACAGAGCCCGACAGAGCCCGACAGGGCCCGACAGGGCCCGACAGAGCCCGACAGGGCCCGACAGGGCCCGACAGAGCCCGACAGGGCCCGACAGAGCCCGACAGAGCCCGACAGAACCCGACAGAGCCCGACAGAGCCCAGTAGAGCCCGACAGAGCCCGACAGAGCCCGACAGAGCCCGACAGGGCCCGACAGGGCCCGACAGGGCCCAGTAGAGCCCGACAGAGCCCGACAGAGCCCGACAGAACCCGACAGAGCCCGACAGAGCCCAGTAGAGCCCGACAGAGCCCGACAGAGCCCGACAGAGCCCGACAGGGCCCGACAGGTCCCGACAGGGCCCAGTAGAGCCCGACAGAGCCCGACAGAGCCCGACAGAGCCCGACAGGGCCCGACAGGGCCCAGTAGAGCCCGACAGAGCCCGACAGAGCCCGACAGAGCCCAGTAGAGCCCAGTAGAGCCCGACAGAGCCCGACACAGCCCGACAGAGCCCGACAGAGCCCGACAGGGCCCGACAGAGCCCGACAGAGCCCGACAGAGCCCGACAGGGCCCAGTAGAGCCCGACAGAGCCTGACAGAGCCCGAGAGAGCCCGACAGGGACCGACAGAGCCCGACAGAGCCCGACAGGTCCCGACAGGGCCCGACAGAGCCCGACAGAGCCCGACAGGGCCCGACAGAGCCCGACAGAGCCCGACAGGGCCCAGTAGATCCCAGTAGAACCCGACAGAGCCCAGTAGAGCTCGACAGAGCCCGACAGAGCCCGACACAGCCCGACAGGGCCCGACAGAGCCCGACAGAGCCCGTCAGGGCCCGACAGAGCCCGACAGGGCCCAGTAGAGCCCGACAGAGCCCGACAAAGCCCGACAGAGCCCGACAGAGCCCAGTAGAGCCCGACAGAGCCCGACAGGGCCCGACAGGGCCAGACAGAGCCCGACAGAGCCCGACAGGGCCCGACAGGGCCCGACAGAGCCCAGTAGAGCCCGACAGAGCCCGACAGAGCCCGACAGAGCCCGACAGGGCCCGACAGGGCCCGACAGGGCCCAGTAGAGCCCGACAGAGCCCGACAGAGCCCGACAGAGCCCGACAGAGCCCGACAGGGCCCGACAGGGCCCGACAGAGCCCGACAGGGCCCGACAGAGCCCGACAGGGCCCGACAGGGTACGACAGAGCCCGACAGGGCCCGACAGGGCCCAGTAGAGCCCGAAAGAGCCCGACAGAGCCCGACAGAGCCCGACAGGGCCCGACAGGGCCCAGTAGAGCCCGACAGAGCCCGACAGAGCCCGATAGAGCCCAGTAGAGCCCAGTAGAGCCCGACAGAGCCCGACACAGCCCGACAGAGCCCGACAGAGCCCGACAGGGCCCGACAGAGCCCGACAGAGCCCGACAGAGCCCGACAGGGCCCGACAGAGCCCGACAGAGCCCGACAGGGCCCAGTAGAGCCTGACAGAGCCCGACAGGGCCCGACAGAGCCCGACAGGGCCCGACAGAGCCCGACAGAGCCCGACAGAACCCGACAGGGCCCAGTAGAGCCCGACAGAGCCCGACAGGGCCCGACAGAGCCCGACAGAGCCCGACAGAGCCCGACAGCGCCCGACAGGGCCCAGTAGAGCCCGACAGAGCCCGACAGAGCCCGACAGAGCCCGACAGGGCCCGACAGAGCCCGACAGAGCCCGACAGGGCCCGACAGGGCCCAGTAGAGCCCGACAGAGCCCAACAGGGCCCGACAGAGCCCGACAGAGCCCGACAGAACCCGACAGGGCCCAGTAGAGCCCGACATAGCCCGACAGAGCCCGACAGAGCCCGACAGAGCCCGACGGAGCCCAGTAGAGCCCGACAGAGCCCGACAGGGCCCGACAGAGCCCGACAGGGCCCAGTAGAGCCCGACAGAGCCCGATAGAGCCCGAAAGGGCCCGACAGGGCCCGACAGGGCCCAGTAGAGCCCGACAGAGCCCGACAGAGCCCAGTAGAGCCCAGTAGAGCCCAGTAGAGCCCGACAGAGCCCGACAGAGCCCGACAGGGCCCGACAGAGCCCGACAGAGCCCGACAGGACCTGACAGGGCCCGACAGAGCCCGAGAGGGCCCGACAGGGCCCGACAGGGCCCAGTAGAGCCCAGTAGAGCCCAGTAGAGCCCGACAGGGCCCGACAGGGCCCGACAGGGCCCATTAGAGCCCGACAGAGCCCGACAGAGCCTGACAGAGCCCGACAGGGCCCGACAGGGCCCGACAGAGCCTGACAGAGCCCGACAGGGCCCAGTAGAGCCCGACAGAGCCCGACAGAGCCCGACAGAGCCCGACAGGGCCCGACAGGGCCCGACAGAGCCCGACAGAGCCCGACAGGGCCCGACAGGGCCCGACAGGGCCCGACAGGGCCCAGTAGAGCCCGATAGAGCCCGACAGAGCCCGACAGAGCCCGACAGGGCCCGACAGAGCCCGACAGAGCCCGAAAGGGCCCGACAGGGCCCGACAGAGCCCGACAGGGCCCGATAGAGCCCGACAGGGCCCGACAGAGCCCGACAGAGCCCGACAGGGCACGACAGAGCCCGACAGAGCCCGACAGGGCCCGACAGAGCCCGACAGAGCCCGACAGAGCCCGACAGGGCCCAGTAGAGCCCGACAGAGCCCAGTAGAGCCCAGTAGAGCCCGACAGAGCCCAGTAGAGCCCGACAGAGCCCGACAGGGCCCGACAGGGCCCGACAGGGCCCAGTAGAGCCCGACAGAGCTCGACAGGGCCCGACAGAGCCCGACAGAGCCCGACAGGGCCCGACAGAGCCCGACAGAGCCCGACAGGGCCCAGTAGAGCCCGACAGAGCCCGACAGATCCCGACAGAGCCCGACAGAGCCCGACAGAGCCCGACAGGGCCCGAGAGGGCCCGACAGAGCCCGACAGGGCCCGACAGAGCCCGACAGAGCCCGACAGAGCCCGACAGGGCCCGAGAGGCCCGACAGAGCCCGACAGGGCCCGACAGGGCACGACAGAGCCCGACAGGGCCCGACAGGGCCCAGTAGAGCCCGACAGAGCCCGACAGAGCCCGACAGAGACCGACAGGGCCCGACAGGGCCCAGTAGAGCCCGACAGAGCCCGACAGAGCCCGACAGAGCCCAGTAGAGCCCAGTAGAGCCCGACAGAGCCCGACACAGCCCGACAGAGCCCGACAGAGCCCGACAGGGCCCGACAGAGCCCGACAGGGCCCCACAGAGCCCGACAGAGCCCGACAGTGCCCAGTAGAGCCCGACAGAGCCCGACAGAGCCCGACAGAGCCCGACAGGGACCGACAGAGCCCGACAGAGCCCGACAGGTCCCGACAGGGCCCGACAGAGCCCGACAGAGCCCGACAGAGCCCGACAGGGCCCAGTAGAGCCCGACAGAGCCCAGTAGAGCCCGACAGAGCCCGACAGAGCCCGACAGAGCCCGACAGGGCCCGACAGAGCCCGACAGAGCCCGACAGGGCCCGACAGAGCCCGACAGGGCCCAGTAGAGCCCGACAGAGCCCGACAAAGCCCGACAGAGCCCGACAGAGCCCAGTAGAGCCCGACAGAGCCCGACAGGGCCTGACAGAGCCCGACAGAGCCCAGTAGAGCCCGACAGAGCCCGTCAGGGCCCGACAGGGCCCGACAGGGCCCAGTAGAGCCCGACAGAGCCCGACAGAGCCCAGTAGAGCCCAGTAGAGCCCGACAGAGCCCGACAGAGCCCGACAGAGCCCGACAGGGCCCGACAGAGCCCGACAGAGCCCGACAGGGCCCGACAGGGCCCGACAGAGCCCGACAGGGCCCGACAGGGCCCAGTAGAGCCCGACAGAGCCCGACAGAGCCCGACAGGGCCCGACAGGGCCCGACAGAGCCCAGTAGAGCCCGACAGAGCCCGACAGAGCCCGACAGAACCCGACAGAGCCCGACAGAGCCCAGCAGAGCCCGACAGAGCCCATCAGGGCCCGACAGGGCCCAGTAGAGCCCGACAGAGCCCGACAAAGCCCGACAGAGCCCGACAGAGCCCAGTAGAGCCCGACAGAGCCCGACAGAGCCCGACAGAGCCCGACAGAGCGCGACAGAGCCCGACAGGGCCCGACAGAGCCCGACAGAGCCCGACAGAGCCCAGTAGAGCCCAGTAGAGCCCGACAGAGCCCGACAGAGCCCGACAGAGCCCGACAGGGCCCGACAGAGCCCGACAGAGCCCGACAGGGCCCGACAGGGCCCGACAGGGCCCGACAGGGCCCAGTAGAGCCCGACAGAGCCCGACAGAGCCCGACAGGGCCCGACAGGGCCCGACAGAGCCCGACAGGGCCCGACAGGGCCCGACAGATCCCAGTAGAGCCCGACAGAGACCGACAGAGCCCGACAGAACCCGACAGAGCCCGACAGAGCCCAGTAGAGCCCGACAGAGCCCGACAGAGCCCGACAGAGTCCGACAGGGCCCGACAGGTCCCGACAGGGCCCAGTAGAGCCCGACAGAGCCCGACAGAGCCCGACAGAGCCCGACAGGGCCCGACAGGGCCCAGAAGAGCCCGACAGAGCCCGACAGAGCCCGACAGAACCCGACAGAGCCCGACAGAGCCCGACAGAGCCCGACAGGGCCCGACAGAGCCCGACAGGGCCCGATAGAGCCCGACAGAGCCCGACAGAGCCCGACAGGGCCCCACAGAGCCCGACAGAGCCCGACAGGGCCCAGTAGAGCCCGACAGAGCCCGACAGAGCCCGACAGAGCCCAGTAGAGCCCGACAGGGCCCGACAGAGCCCGACAGAGCCCGACAGGGCCCGACAGAGCCAGACAGAGCCCGACAGAGCCCGACAGAGCCCGACAGGGCCCAGTAGAGCCCGACAGAGCCCGACAGAGCCCGACAGAGCCCGACAGAGCCCAGTAGAGCCCGACAGAGCCCGACAGAGCCCGACAGGGCCCGACAGGGCCCGACAGAGCCCGACAGAGCCCGACAGGGCCCGACAGGGCCCGACAGAGCCCAGTAGAGCCCGACAGAACCCGACAGAGCCCGACAGAGCCCGACAGGGCCCGACAGGGCCCGACAGGGCCCAGTAGAGCCCGACAGAGCCCGACAGAGCCCGACAGGGCCCGACAGAGCCCGACAGAGCCCGACAGAGCCCAGTAGAGCCCGACAGAGCCCGACAGAGCCCGACAGAGCCCGACAGGGCCCGACAGGTCCCGACAGGGCCCAGTAGAGCCCGACAGAGCCCGACAGAGCCCGACAGAGCCCGACAGGGCCCGACAGGGCCCAGTAGAGCCCGACAGAGCCCGACAGAGCCCGACAGAGCCCAGTAGAGCCCAGTAGAGCCCGACAGAGCCCGACACAGCCCGACAGAGCCCGACAGAGCCCGACAGGGCCCGACAGAGCCCGACAGAGCCCGACAGAGCCCGACAGGGCCCAGTAGAGCCCGACAGAGCCTGACAGAGCCCGAGAGAGCCCGACAGGGACCGACAGAGCCCGACAGAGCCCGACAGGTCCCGACAGGGCCCGACAGAGCCCGACAGAGCCCGACAGGGCCCGACAGAGCCCGACAGAGCCCGACAGGGCCCAGTAGATCCCAGTAGAACCCGACAGAGCCCAGTAGAGCTCGACAGAGCCCGACAGAGCCCGACACAGCCCGACAGGGCCCGACAGAGCCCGACAGAGCCCGTCAGGGCCCGACAGAGCCCGACAGGGCCCAGTAGAGCCCGACAGAGCCCGACAAAGCCCGACAGAGCCCGACAGAGCCCAGTAGAGCCCGACAGAGCCCGACAGGGCCCGACAGGGCCAGACAGAGCCCGACAGAGCCCGACAGGGCCCGACAGGGCCCGACAGAGCCCAGTAGAGCCCGACAGAGCCCGACAGAGCCCGACAGAGCCCGACAGGGCCCGACAGGGCCCGACAGGGCCCAGTAGAGCCCGACAGAGCCCGACAGAGCCCGACAGAGCCCGACAGAGCCCGACAGAGCCCGACATAGCCCGACAGGGCCCGACAGGGCCCGACAGAGCCCGACAGGGCCCGACAGAGCCCGACAGGGCCCGACAGGGTACGACAGAGCCCGACAGGGCCCGACAGGGCCCAGTAGAGCCCGAAAGAGCCCGACAGAGCCCGACAGAGCCCGACAGGGCCCGACAGGGCCCAGTAGAGCCCGACAGAGCCCGACAGAGCCCGATAGAGCCCAGTAGAGCCCAGTAGAGCCCGACAGAGCCCGACACAGCCCGACAGAGCCCGACAGAGCCCGACAGGGCCCGACAGAGCCCGAGAGAGCCCGACAGAGCCCGACAGGGCCCGACAGAGCCCGACAGAGCCCGACAGGGCCCAGTAGAGCCTGACAGAGCCCGACAGGGCCCGACAGAGCCCGACAGGGCCCGACAGAGCCCGACAGAGCCCGACAGAACCCGACAGGGCCCAGTAGAGCCCGACAGAGCCCGACAGGGCCCGACAGAGCCCGACAGAGCCCGACAGAGCCCGACAGCGCCCGACAGGGCCCAGTAGAGCCCGACAGAGCCCGACAGAGCCCGACAGAGCCCGACAGGGCCCGACAGAGCCCGACAGAGCCCGACAGGGCCCGACAGGGCCCAGTAGAGCCCGACAGAGCCCAACAGGGCCCGACAGAGCCCGACAGAGCCCGACAGAACCCGACAGGGCCCAGTAGAGCCCGACATAGCCCGACAGAGCCCGACAGAGCCCGACAGAGCCCGACGGAGCCCGACAGGGCCCGACAGGGCCCGACAGAGCCCGACAGAGCCCGACAGGGCCCGACAGGGCCCGACAGAGCCCAGTAGAGCCCGACAGAACCCGACAGAGCCCGACAGAGCCCGACAGGGCCCGACAGGGCCCGACAGGGCCCAGTAGAGCCCGACAGAGCCCGACAGAGCCCGACAGGGCCCGACAGAGCCCGACAGAGCCCGACAGGGCCCGACAGGGCCCGACAGAGCCCGACAGGGCCCGACAGGGCCCGACAGAGCCCGACAGGGCCCGACAGAGCCCAGTAGAGCCCGACAGAGCCCGACAGAGCCCGACAGAGCCCGACAGGGCCCGACAGGGCCCGACAGAGCCCGACAGAACCCGACAGAGCCCGACAGAGCCCAGTAGAGCCCGACAGAGCCCGACAGAGCCCGACAGAGCCCGACAGGGCCCGACAGGGCCCGACAGGGCCCAGTAGAGCCCGACAGAGCCCGACAGAGCCCGACAGAGCCCGACAGGGCCCGACAGGGCCCAGTAGAGCCCGACAGAGCCCGACAGAGCCCGACAGAGCCCAGTAGAGCCCAGTAGAGCCCGACAGAGCCCGACACAGCCCGACAGAGCCCGACAGAGCCCGACAGGGCCCGACAGAGCCCGACAGAGCCCGACAGAGCCCGACAGGGCCCAGTAGAGCCCGACAGAGCCTGACAGAGCCCGAGAGAGCCCGACAGGGACCGACAGAGCCCGACAGAGCCCGACAGGTCCCGACAGGGCCCGACAGAGCCCGACAGAGCCCGACAGGGCCCGACAGAGCCCGACAGAGCCCGACAGGGCCCAGTAGAT
This sequence comes from Caloenas nicobarica, assembly GCF_036013445.1. Taxonomy (NCBI): domain Eukaryota; kingdom Metazoa; phylum Chordata; class Aves; order Columbiformes; family Columbidae; genus Caloenas; species Caloenas nicobarica. The sequence goes on along the minus strand of NW_027017245.1, from coordinate 130,097 downwards.
CCCAGTAGAACCCGACAGAGCCCAGTAGAGCTCGACAGAGCCCGACAGAGCCCGACACAGCCCGACAGGGCCCGACAGAGCCCGACAGAGCCCGTCAGGGCCCGACAGAGCCCGACAGGGCCCAGTAGAGCCCGACAGAGCCCGACAAAGCCCGACAGAGCCCGACAGAGCCCAGTAGAGCCCGACAGAGCCCGACAGGGCCCGACAGGGCCAGACAGAGCCCGACAGAGCCCGACAGGGCCCGACAGGGCCCGACAGAGCCCAGTAGAGCCCGACAGAGCCCGACAGAGCCCGACAGAGCCCGACAGGGCCCGACAGGGCCCGACAGGGCCCAGTAGAGCCCGACAGAGCCCGACAGAGCCCGACAGAGCCCGACAGAGCCCGACAGGGCCCGACAGGGCCCGACAGAGCCCGACAGGGCCCGACAGAGCCCGACAGGGCCCGACAGGGTACGACAGAGCCCGACAGGGCCCGACAGGGCCCAGTAGAGCCCGAAAGAGCCCGACAGAGCCCGACAGAGCCCGACAGGGCCCGACAGGGCCCAGTAGAGCCCGACAGAGCCCGACAGAGCCCGATAGAGCCCAGTAGAGCCCAGTAGAGCCCGACAGAGCCCGACACAGCCCGACAGAGCCCGACAGAGCCCGACAGGGCCCGACAGAGCCCGACAGAGCCCGACAGAGCCCGACAGGGCCCGACAGAGCCCGACAGAGCCCGACAGGGCCCAGTAGAGCCTGACAGAGCCCGACAGGGCCCGACAGAGCCCGACAGGGCCCGACAGAGCCCGACAGAGCCCGACAGAACCCGACAGGGCCCAGTAGAGCCCGACAGAGCCCGACAGGGCCCGACAGAGCCCGACAGAGCCCGACAGAGCCCAGTAGAGCCCGACAGAGCCCGACAGAGCCCGACAGAGCCCGACAGGGCCCGACAGAGCCCGACAGAGCCCGACAGGGCCCGACAGGGCCCAGTAGAGCCCGACAGAGCCCAACAGGGCCCGACAGAGCCCGACAGAGCCCGACAGAACCCGACAGGGCCCAGTAGAGCCCGACATAGCCCGACAGAGCCCGACAGAGCCCGACAGAGCCCGACGGAGCCCAGTAGAGCCCGACAGAGCCCGACAGGGCCCGACAGAGCCCGACAGGGCCCAGTAGAGCCCGACAGAGCCCGATAGAGCCCGAAAGGGCCCGACAGGGCCCGACAGGGCCCAGTAGAGCCCGACAGAGCCCGACAGAGCCCAGTAGAGCCCAGTAGAGCCCAGTAGAGCCCGACAGAGCCCGACAGAGCCCGACAGGGCCCGACAGAGCCCGACAGAGCCCGACAGGGCCTGACAGGGCCCGACAGAGCCCGAGAGGGCCCGACAGGGCCCGACAGGGCCCAGTAGAGCCCAGTAGAGCCCAGTAGAGCCCGACAGGGCCCGACAGGGCCCGACAGGGCCCATTAGAGCCCGACAGAGCCCGACAGAGCCTGACAGAGCCCGACAGGGCCCGACAGGGCCCGACAGAGCCTGACAGAGCCCGACAGGGCCCAGTAGAGCCCGACAGAGCCCGACAGAGCCCGACAGAGCCCGACAGGGCCCGACAGGGCCCGACAGAGCCCGACAGAGCCCGACAGGGCCCGACAGGGCCCGACAGGGCCCGACAGGGCCCAGTAGAGCCCGATAGAGCCCGACAGAGCCCGACAGAGCCCGACAGGGCCCGACAGAGCCCGACAGAGCCCGAAAGGGCCCGACAGGGCCCGACAGAGCCCGACAGGGCCCGATAGAGCCCGACAGGGCCCGACAGAGCCCGACAGAGCCCAACAGGGCACGACAGAGCCCGACAGAGCCCGACAGGGCCCGACAGAGCCCGACAGAGCCCGACAGAGCCCGACAGGGCCCAGTAGAGCCCGACAGAGCCCAGTAGAGCCCAGTAGAGCCCGACAGAGCCCAGTAGAGCCCGACAGAGCCCGACAGGGCCCGACAGGGCCCGACAGGGCCCAGTAGAGCCCGACAGAGCCCGACAGGGCCCGACAGAGCCCGACAGAGCCCGACAGGGCCCGACAGAGCCCGACAGAGCCCGACAGGGCCCAGTAGAGCCCGACAGAGCCCGACAGATCCCGACAGAGCCCGACAGAGCCCGACAGAGCCCGACAGGGCCCGAGAGGGCCCGACAGAGCCCGACAGGGCCCGACAGAGCCCGACAGAGCCCGACAGAGCCCGACAGGGCCCGAGAGGCCCGACAGAGCCCGACAGGGCCCGACAGGGCACGACAGAGCCCGACAGGGCCCGACAGGGCCCAGTAGAGCCCGACAGAGCCCGACAGAGCCCGACAGAGACCGACAGGGCCCGACAGGGCCCAGTAGAGCCCGACAGAGCCCGACAGAGCCCGACAGAGCCCAGTAGAGCCCAGTAGAGCCCGACAGAGCCCGACACAGCCCGACAGAGCCCGACAGAGCCCGACAGGGCCCGACAGAGCCCGACAGGGCCCCACAGAGCCCGACAGAGCCCGACAGTGCCCAGTAGAGCCCGACAGAGCCCGACAGAGCCCGACAGAGCCCGACAGGGACCGACAGAGCCCGACAGAGCCCGACAGGTCCCGACAGGGCCCACTAGAGCCCGACAGAGCCCGACAGAGCCCGACAGGGCCCGACAGGGCCCGACAGAGCCCAGTAGAGCCCGACAGAGCCCGACAGAGCCCGACAGAACCCGACAGAGCCCGACAGAGCCCAGCAGAGCCCGACAGAGCCCATCAGGGCCCGACAGGGCCCAGTAGAGCCCGACAGAGCCCGACAAAGCCCGACAGAGCCCGACAGAGCCCAGTAGAGCCCGACAGAGCCCGACAGAGCCCGACAGAGCCCGACAGAGCGCGACAGAGCCCGACAGGGCCCGACAGAGCCCGACAGAGCCCGACAGAGCCCAGTAGAGCCCAGTAGAGCCCGACAGAGCCCGACAGAGCCCGACAGAGCCCGACAGGGCCCGACAGAGCCCGACAGAGCCCGACAGGGCCCGACAGGGCCCGACAGGGCCCGACAGGGCCCAGTAGAGCCCGACAGAGCCCGACAGAGCCCGACAGGGCCCGACAGGGCCCGACAGAGCCCGACAGGGCCCGACAGGGCCCGACAGATCCCAGTAGAGCCCGACAGAGACCGACAGAGCCCGACAGAACCCGACAGAGCCCGACAGAGCCCAGTAGAGCCCGACAGAGCCCGACAGAGCCCGACAGAGTCCGACAGGGCCCGACAGGTCCCGACAGGGCCCAGTAGAGCCCGACAGAGCCCGACAGGGGCCCGACAGGGCCCAGAAGAGCCCGACAGAGCCCGACAGAGCCCGACAGAACCCGACAGAGCCCGACAGAGCCCGACAGAGCCCGACAGGGCCCGACAGAGCCCGACAGGGCCCGATAGAGCCCGACAGAGCCCGACAGAGCCCGACAGGGCCCCACAGAGCCCGACAGAGCCCGACAGGGCCCAGTAGAGCCCGACAGAGCCCGACAGAGCCCGACAGAGCCCAGTAGAGCCCGACAGGGCCCGACAGAGCCCGACAGAGCCCGACAGGGCCCGACAGAGCCAGACAGAGCCCGACAGAGCCCGACAGAGCCCGACAGGGCCCAGTAGAGCCCGACAGAGCCCGACAGAGCCCGACAGAGCCCGACAGAGCCCAGTAGAGCCCGACAGAGCCCGACAGAGCCCGACAGGGCCCGACAGGGCCCGACAGAGCCCGACAGAGCCCGACAGGGCCCGACAGGGCCCGACAGAGCCCAGTAGAGCCCGACAGAACCCGACAGAGCCCGACAGAGCCCGACAGGGCCCGACAGGGCCCGACAGGGCCCAGTAGAGCCCGACAGAGCCCGACAGAGCCCGACAGGGCCCGACAGAGCCCGACAGAGCCCGACAGGGCCCGACAGGGCCCGACAGAGCCTGACAGGGCCCGACAGGGCCCGACAGAGCCCGACAGGGCCCGACAGAGCCCGACAGAGCCCGACAGAACCCGACAGAGCCCGACAGAGCCCAGTAGAGCCCGACAGAGCCCGACAGAGCCAGACAGAGCCCGACAGGGCCCGACAGGGCCCGACAGGGCCCAGTAGAGCCCGACAGAGCCCGACAGAGCCCGACAGAACCCGACAGAGCCCGACAGAGCCCAGTAGAGCCCGACAGAGCCCGACAGAGCCCGACAGAGCCCGACAGGGCCCGACAGGTCCCGACAGGGCCCAGTAGAGCCCGACAGAGCCCGACAGAGCCCGACAGAGCCCGACAGGGCCCGACAGGGCCCAGTAGAGCCCGACAGAGCCCGACAGAGCCCGACAGAGCCCAGGCTAGAGCCCAGTAGAGCCCGACAGAGCCCGACACAGCCCGACAGAGCCCGACAGAGCCCGACAGGGCCCGACAGAGCCCGACAGAGCCCGACAGAGCCCGAGAGAGCCCGACAGGGCCCGACAGAGCCCGACAGGGCCCAGTAGAGCCCGACAGAGCCTGACAGAGCCCGAGAGAGCCCGACAGGGACCGACAGAGCCCGACAGAGCCCGACAGGTCCCGACAGGGCCCGACAGAGCCCGACAGAGCCCGACAGAGCCCGACAGGGCCCGACAGAGCCCGACAGGGCCCAGTAGATCCCAGTAGAACCCGACAGAGCCCAGTAGAGCCCGACAGAGCCCGACAGAGCCCGACACAGCCCGACAGGGCCCGACAGAGCCCGACAGAGCCCGACAGGGCCCGACAGAGCCCGACAGGGCCCAGTAGAGCCCGACAGAGCCCGACAAAGCCCGAGAGAGCCCGACAGAGCCCAGTAGAGCCCGACAGAGCCCGACAGGGCCCGACAGGGCACAGAGCCGACCAGAGCCCGACAGAGCCCGACAGGGCCCAACAAGGCCTGACAGAGCCCAGTAGAGCCCGACAGAGCCCGACAGAGCCCGACAGAGCCCGACAGGGCCCGACAGGGCCCGACAGGGCCCAGTAGAGCCCGACAGAGCCCGACAGAGCCCGACAGAGCCCGACAGGGCCCGACAGAGCCCGACAGAGCCCGACAGGGCCCGACAGGGCCCGACAGAGCCCGACAGGGCCCGACAGAGCCCGACAGGGCCCGACAGGGCACGACAGAGCCCGACAGGGCCCGATAGGGCCCAGTAGAGCCCGACAGATACCGAGAGGGCCCGACAGAGCCCGACAGAGCCCGAAAGGGCCCGACAGGGCCCAGTAGAGCCCGACAGAGCCCGACAGAGCCCGACAGAGCCCAGTAGAGCCCAGTAGAGCCCGATAGAGCCGATACAGCCCGACAGAGCCCGACAGAGCCCGACAGGGCCCGACAGAGCCCGACAGGGCCCGACAGAGCCCGACAGAGCCCGACAGGGCCCAGTAGAGCCCGACAGAGCCCGACAGAGCCCGACAGAGCCCGACAGGGACCGACAGAGCCCGACAGAGCCCGACAGATACCGACAGGGCCCGACAGAGCCCGACAGAGCCCGACAGGGCCCGACAGAGCCCAGTAGAGCCCGACAGAGCCCGACAGAGCCCGACAGGGCCCAGTAGAGCCCAGTAGAACCCGACAGAGCCCAGTAGAGCCTGACAGAGCCCGACAGAGCCCGACAGAGCCCGACAGGGCCCGACAGAGCCCGACAGAGCCCGACAGGGCCCGACAGAGCCCAACAGGGCCCAGTAGAGCCCGACAAAGCCCGACAGAGCCCGACAGAGCCCAGTAGATCCCGACAGAGCCCGACAGAGCCCGACAGGGCCCGACAGAGCCCGACAGAGCCCAGTAGAGCCCGACAGAGCCCGACAGAGCCTAGTAGAGCCCATTAGAGCCCGACAGAGCCCGACAGAGCCCGACAGAGCCCGACAGGGCCCGACAGAGCCCGACAGGGCCCAGTAGATCCCAGTAGAACCCGACAGAGCCCAGTAGAGCCCGACAGAGCCCGACAGAGCCCGACACAGCCCGACAGGGCCCGACAGAGCCCGACAGAGCCCGACAGGGCCCGACAGAGCCCGACAGGGCCCAGTAGAGCCCGACAGAGCCCGACAAAGCCCGAGAGAGCCCGACAGAGCCCAGTAGAGCCCGACAGAGCCCGACAGGGCCCGACAGGGCCAGACAGAGCCCGACAGAGCCCGACAGGGCCCGACAAGGCCTGACAGAGCCCAGTAGAGCCCGACAGAGCCCGACAGAGCCCGACAGAGCCCGACAGGGCCCGACAGGGCCCGACAGGGCCCAGTAGAGCCCGACAGAGCCCGACAGAGCCCGACAGAGCCCGACAGGGCCCGACAGAGCCCGACAGAGCCCGACAGGGCCCGACAGGGCCCGACAGAGCCCGACAGGGCCCGACAGAGCCCGACAGGGCCCGACAGGGCACGACAGAGCCCGACAGGGCCCGATAGGGCCCAGTAGAGCCCGACAGAGCCCGACAGAGCCCGACAGAGCCCGAAAGGGCCCGACAGGGCCCAGTAGAGCCCGACAGAGCCCGACAGAGCCCGACAGAGCCCAGTAGAGCCCAGTAGAGCCCGATAGAGCCCGATACAGCCCGACAGAGCCCGACAGAGCCCGACAGGGCCCGACAGAGCCCGACAGGGCCCGACAGAGCCCGACAGAGCCCGACAGGGCCCAGTAGAGCCCGACAGAGCCCGACAGAGCCCGACAGAGCCCGACAGGGACCGACAGAGCCCGACAGAGCCCGACAGATACCGACAGGGCCCGACAGAGCCCGACAGAGCCCGACAGGGCCCGACAGAGCCCAGTAGAGCCCGACAGAGCCCGACAGAGCCCGACAGGGCCCAGTAGAGCCCAGTAGAACCCGACAGAGCCCAGTAGAGCCTGACAGAGCCCGACAGAGCCCGACAGAGCCCGACAGGGCCCGACAGAGCCCGACAGAGCCCGACAGGGCCCGACAGAGCCCGACAGGGCCCAGTAGAGCCCGACAAAGCCCGACAGAGCCCGACAGAGCCCAGTAGATCCCGACAGAGCCCGACAGAGCCCGACAGGGCCCGACAGAGCCCGACAGAGCCCAGTAGAGCCCGACAGAGCCCGACAGAGCCTAGTAGAGCCCATTAGAGCCCGACAGAGCCCGACAGAGCCCGACAGAGCCCGACAGGGCCCGACAGAGCCCGACAGGGCCCGACAGAGCCCGACAGGGCCCAGTAGAGCCCGACAGAGCCCGACAAAGCCCGAGAGAGCCCGACAGAGCCCAGTAGAGCCCGACAGAGCCCGACAGGGCCCGACAGGGCCAGACAGAGCCCGACAGAGCCCGACAGGGCCCGACAAGGCCTGACAGAGCCCAGTAGAGCCCGACAGAGCCCGACAGAGCCCGACAGAGCCCGACAGGGCCCGACAGGGCCCGACAGGGCCCAGTAGAGCCCGACAGAGCCCGACAGAGCCCGACAGAGCCCGACAGGGCCCGACAGAGCCCGACAGAGCCCGACAGGGCCCGACAGGGCCCGACAGAGCCCGACAGGGCCCGACAGAGCCCGACAGGGCCCGACAGGGCACGACAGAGCCCGACAGGGCCCGATAGGGCCCAGTAGAGCCCGACAGAGCCCGACAGAGCCCGACAGAGCCCGAAAGGGCCCGACAGGGCCCAGTAGAGCCCGACAGAGCCCGACAGAGCCCGACAGAGCCCAGTAGAGCCCAGTAGAGCCCGATAGAGCCCGATACAGCCCGACAGAGCCCGACAGAGCCCGACAGGGCCCGACAGAGCCCGACAGGGCCCGACAGAGCCCGACAGAGCCCGACAGGGCCCAGTAGAGCCCGACAGAGCCCGACAGAGCCCGACAGAGCCCGACAGGGACCGACAGAGCCCGACAGAGCCCGACAGATACCGACAGGGCCCGACAGAGCCCGACAGAGCCCGACAGGGCCCGACAGAGCCCAGTAGAGCCCGACAGAGCCCGACAGAGCCCGACAGGGCCCAGTAGAGCCCAGTAGAACCCGACAGAGCCCAGTAGAGCCTGACAGAGCCCGACAGAGCCCGACAGAGCCCGACAGGGCCCGACAGAGCCCGACAGAGCCCGACAGGGCCCGACAGAGCCCGACAGGGCCCAGTAGAGCCCGACAAAGCCCGACAGAGCCCGACAGAGCCCAGTAGATCCCGACAGAGCCCGACAGAGCCCGACAGGGCCCGACAGAGCCCGACAGAGCCCAGTAGAGCCCGACAGAGCCCGACAGAGCCTAGTAGAGCCCATTAGAGCCCGACAGAGCCCGACAGAGCCCGACAGAGCCCGACAGGGCCCGACAGAGCCCGACAGAGCCCGACAGGGCCCGACAGGGCCCGACAGGGCCCAGTAGAGCCCGACAGAGCCCGACAGAGCCCGACAGGGCCCGACAGGGCCCGACAGAGCCCGACAGAGCCCGACAGAGCCCGACAGAACCCGACAGAGCCCGACAGGGCCCGACAGGGCCCGACAGAGCCCGACAGAGCCCGTCAGGGCCCGACAGGGCCCAGTAGAGCCCGACAGAGACCGACAAAGCCCGACAGAGCCCGACAGAGCCCAGTAGAGCCCGACAGAGCCCGACAGGGCCCGACAGAGCCCGACAGAGCCCGACAGAGCCCAGTAGAGCCCGACAGAGCCCGTCAGGGCCCGACAGGGCCCGACAGGACCCAGTAGAGCCCGACAGAGCCCGACAGAGCCCAGTAGAGCCCAGTAGAGCCCGACAGAGCCCGACAGAGCCCGACAGGGCCCGACAGGGCCCGACACAGCCCGACAGGGCCCGACAGAGCCCAGTAGAGCCCGACAGAGCCCGACAGAGCCCGACAGAGCCCGACAGGGCCCGACAGGGCCCGACAGAGCCCGACAGGGCCCGACAGGGCCCGACAGAGCCCAGTAGAGCCCGACAGAGCCCGACAGAGCCCGATAGAACCCGACAGAGCCCGACAGAGCCCAGTAGAGCCCTACAGAGCCCGACAGAGCCCGACAGAGCCCGACAGGGCCCGACAGGGCCCGACAGGGCCCAGTAGAGCCCGACAGAGCCCGACAGAGCCCGACAGGGCCCGACAGGGCCCAGAAGAGCCCGACAGAGCCCGACAGAGCCCGACAGAGCCCGACAGAACCCGACAGAGCCCGACAGAGCCCGACAGAGCCCGACAGGGCCCGACAGGGTCCGACAGAGTCCGACAGAGCCCGACAGGGCCCAGTAGAGCCCGACAGAGCCCGACAGAGCCCAGTAGAGCCCAGTAGAGCCCGACAGAGACCGACAGAGCCCGACAGAGCCCGACAGAACCCGACAGAGCCCGACAGAGACCAGTTGAGCCCGACAGAGCCCGACAGAGCCCGACAGAGCCCGACAGGGCCCGACAGGGCCCAGTAGAGCCCGACAGAGCCCGACAGAGCCCGACAGAGCCCAGTAGAGCCCGACAGAGCCCGACAGAGCCCGACAGAGCCCGACAGGGCCCGACAGAGCCTGACAGAGCCCGACAAAGCCCAGTAGAGCCCGAGAGAGCCCGACAGGGCCCAGTAGAGCCCGATAGAGCCCGACAGAGCCCGACAGAGCCCGACAGGGCCCGACAGGGCCCAGAAGAGCCCGACAGAGCCCGACAGAGCCCGACAGAACCCGACAGAGCCCGACAGAGCCCGACAGAGCCCGACAGGGCCCGACAGAGCCCGACAGGGCCCAGTAGAGCCCGAGAGAGCCCGACAGAGCCCAGTAGAGCCCAGTAGAGCCCGACAGAGCCCGACAGAGCCCGACAGAGCCCGACAGAACCCGACAGAGCCCGACAGGGCCCAGTAGAGCCCGACAGAGCCCGACAGAGCCCGACAGAGCCCGACAGGGCCCGACAGGGCCCAGTAGAGCCCGACAGAGCCCGACAGAGCCCGACAGAGCCCGACAGAGTCCAGTAGAGCCCGACAGAGCCCGACAGAGCCCGACAGAGCCCGACAGGGCCCGACAGGGCCCTGAAGAGCCCGACAGAGCCCGACAGAGCCCGACAGAGCCCGACAGGGCCCGACAGGGCCCAGAAGAGCCCGACAGAGCCCGACAGAGCCCGACAGGGCCCAGAAGAGCCCGACAGAGCCCGACAGAGCCCGACAGAGCCCGACAGGGCCCGACAGAGCCCGACAGGGCCCAGTAGAGCCCGAGAGAGCCCGACAGAGCCCAGTAGAGCCCAGTAGAGCCCGACAGAGCCCGACAGAGCCCGACAGAGCCCGACAGAACCCGACAGAGCCCGACAGGGCCCAGTAGAGCCCGACAGAGCCCGACAGAGCCCGACAGAGCCCGACAGGGCCCGACAGGGCCCAGTAGAGCCCGACAGAGCCCGACAGAGCCCGACAGAGCCCGACAGAGCCCAGTAGAGCCCGACAGAGCCCGACAGAGCCCGACAGAGCCCGACAGGGCCCAGTAGAGCCCGACAGAGCCCGACAGAGCCCGACAGAGCCCGACAGAGCCCGACAGAGCCCGACAGGGCCCGACAGGGCCCGACAGAGCCCAGTAGAGCCGGACAGAGCCCGACAGAGCCCGACAGAGCCCGACAGAGCCCGACAGGGCCCAGTAGAGCCCGACAGAGCCCGACAGAGCCCGACAGGGCCCGACAGAGCTCGACAGAGCCGGACAGGGCCCAGTAGAGCCCGACAGAGCCCGACAGAGCCCGACAGGGCCCGACAGAGCCCGACAGAGCCCAGTAGAGCCCGACAGAGCCCGACAGAGCCCGACAGAGCCCGACAAAGCCCGACAGGGCCCGACAGGGCCCGACAGAGCCCGACAGAGCCCGACAGAGCCCGACAGAGCCCAGTAGAGCTCGACAGAGCCCGACAGAGCCCGACAGAGCCCGACAGGGCCCGACAGGGCCCGACAGGGAACAGTAGAGCCCAGTAGAGCCCGACAGAGCCCGACAGAGCCCGACAGGGCCCGACAGGGAACAGTAGAGCCCAGTAGAGCCCGACAGAGCCCGACAGAGCCCGACAGAGCCCGACAGAGCCCGACAGGGCCCGACAGATACCGACAGAGCCCGCCAGAGCCCGACAGGGCCCAGTAGAGCCCGACAGAGCCCGACAGAGCCCGACAGGGCCCGACAGAGCCCGACAGAGCCCAGTAGAGCCCGACAGAGCCCGACAGAGCCCAGTAGAGCCCAGTAGAGCCCGACAGAGCCCGACAGAGCCCGACAGGGCCCGACAGGGCCCGACAGAGCCCGACAGGGCCCGACAGTGCCCAGTAGAGCCCGACAGAGCCCGACAGAGCCCGTCAGAGCCCGACAGGGCCCGACAGGGCCCGACAGAGCCCGACAGGGCCCGACAGGGCCCGACAGAGCCCAGTAGAGCCCGACAGAGCCCGACAGAGCCCGATAGAACCCGACAGAGCCCGACAGAGCCCAGTAGAGCCCTACAGAGCCCGACAGAGCCCGATAGAGCCCTACAGGGCCCGACAGGGCCCGACAGGGCCCAGTAGAGCCCGACAGAGCCCGACAGACCCCGACAGGGCCCGACAGAGCCCGACAGAGCCCGACAGAACCCGACAGAGCCCGACAGGGCCCGACAGGGCCCGACAGAGCCCGACAGAGCCCGACAGAGCCCGTCAGGGCCCGACAGGGCCCAGTAGAGCCCGACAGAGCCCGACAAAGCCCGACAGAGCCCGACAGAGCCCAGTAGAGCCCGACAGAGCCCGACAGGGCCCGACAGAGCCCGACAGAGCCCGACAGAGCCCAGTAGAGCCCGACAGAGCCCGTCAGGGCCCGACAGGGCCCGACAGGACCCAGTAGAGCCCGACAGAGCCCGACAGAGCCCAGTAGAGCCCAGTAGAGCCCGACAGAGCCCGACAGAGCCCGACAGGGCCCGACAGGGCCCGACAGAGCCCGACAGGGCCCGACAGAGCCCAGTAGAGCCCGACAGAGCCCGACAGAGCCCGACAGAGCCCGACAGGGCCCGACAGGGCCCGACAGAGCCCAGTAGAGCCCGACAGAGCCCGACAGAGCCTGATAGAACCCGACAGAGCCCGACAGAGCCCAGTAGAGCCCTACAGAGCCCGACAGAGCCCGACAGAGCCCGACAGGGCCCGACAGGGCCCGACAGGGCCCAGTAGAGCCCGACAGAGCCCGACAGAGCCCGACAGGGCCCGACAGGGCCCGACAGGGCCCAGTAGAGCCCGACAGAGCCCGACAGAGCCCGACAGAGCCCGACAGGGCCCGACAGGGCCCAGAAGAGCCCGACAGAGCCCGACAGAGCCCGACAGAGCCCGACAGAACCCGACAGAGCCCGACAGAGCCCGACAGAGCCCGACAGGGCCCGACAGGGTCCGACAGAGCCCGACAGAGCCCGACAGGGCCCAGTAGAGCCCGACAGAGCCCGACAGAGCCCAGTAGAGCCCAGTAGAGCCCGACAGAGACCGACAGAGCCCGACAGAGCCCGACAGAACCCGACAGAGCCCGACAGAGACCAGTTGAGCCCGACAGAGCCCGACAGAGCCCGACAGAGCCCGACAGGGCCCGACAGGGCCCAGTAGAGCCCGACAGAGCCCGACAGAGCCCGACAGAGCCCAGTAGAGCCCGACAGAGCCCGACAGAGCCCGACAGAGCCCGACAGGGCCCGACAGAGCCTGACAGAGCCCGACAAAGCCCAGTAGAGCCCGAGAGAGCGCGACAGGGCCCAGTAGAGCCCGACAGAGCCCGACAGAGCCCGACAGAGCCCGACAGGGCCCGACAGGGCCCAGAAGAGCCCGACAGGGCCCGATAGAGCCCGACAGGGCCCGACAGAGCCCGACAGAGCCCGACAGGGCACGACAGAGCCCGACAGAGCCCGACAGGGCCCGACAGAGCCCGACAGAGCCCGACAGAGCCCGACAGGGCCCAGTAGAGCCCGACAGAGCCCAGTAGAGCCCAGTAGAGCCCGACAGAGCCCAGTAGAGCCCGACAGAGCCCGACAGGGCCCGACAGGGCCCGACAGGGCCCAGTAGAGCCCGACAGAGCCCGACAGGGCCCGACAGAGCCCGACAGAGCCCGACAGGGCCCGACAGAGCCCGACAGAGCCCGACAGGGCCCAGTAGAGCCCGACAGAGCCCGACAGATCCCGACAGAGCCCGACAGAGCCCGACAGAGCCCGACAGGGCCCGAGAGGGCCCGACAGAGCCCGACAGGGCCCGACAGAGCCCGACAGAGCCCGACAGAGCCCGACAGGGCCCGAGAGGCCCGACAGAGCCCGACAGGGCCCGACAGGGCACGACAGAGCCCGACAGGGCCCGACAGGGCCCAGTAGAGCCCGACAGAGCCCGACAGAGCCCGACAGAGACCGACAGGGCCCGACAGGGCCCAGTAGAGCCCGACAGAGCCCGACAGAGCCCGACAGAGCCCAGTAGAGCCCAGTAGAGCCCGACAGAGCCCGACACAGCCCGACAGAGCCCGACAGAGCCCGACAGGGCCCGACAGAGCCCGACAGGGCCCCACAGAGCCCGACAGAGCCCGACAGTGCCCAGTAGAGCCCGACAGAGCCCGACAGAGCCCGACAGAGCCCGACAGGGACCGACAGAGCCCGACAGAGCCCGACAGGTCCCGACAGGGCCCGACAGAGCCCGACAGAGCCCGACAGAGCCCGACAGGGCCCAGTAGAGCCCGACAGAGCCCAGTAGAGCCCGACAGAGCCCGACAGAGCCCGACAGAGCCCGACAGGGCCCGACAGAGCCCGACAGAGCCCGACAGGGCCCGACAGAGCCCGACAGGGCCCAGTAGAGCCCGACAGAGCCCGACAAAGCCCGACAGAGCCCGACAGAGCCCAGTAGAGCCCGACAGAGCCCGACAGGGCCTGACAGAGCCCGACAGAGCCCAGTAGAGCCCGACAGAGCCCGTCAGGGCCCGACAGGGCCCGACAGGGCCCAGTAGAGCCCGACAGAGCCCGACAGAGCCCAGTAGAGCCCAGTAGAGCCCGACAGAGCCCGACAGAGCCCGACAGAGCCCGACAGGGCCCGACAGAGCCCGACAGAGCCCGACAGGGCCCGACAGGGCCCGACAGAGCCCGACAGGGCCCGACAGGGCCCAGTAGAGCCCGACAGAGCCCGACAGAGCCCGACAGGGCCCGACAGGGCCCGACAGAGCCCAGTAGAGCCCGACAGAGCCCGACAGAGCCCGACAGAACCCGACAGAGCCCGACAGAGCCCAGCAGAGCCCGACAGAGCCCATCAGGGCCCGACAGGGCCCAGTAGAGCCCGACAGAGCCCGACAAAGCCCGACAGAGCCCGACAGAGCCCAGTAGAGCCCGACAGAGCCCGACAGAGCCCGACAGAGCCCGACAGAGCGCGACAGAGCCCGACAGGGCCCGACAGAGCCCGACAGAGCCCGACAGAGCCCAGTAGAGCCCAGTAGAGCCCGACAGAGCCCGACAGAGCCCGACAGAGCCCGACAGGGCCCGACAGAGCCCGACAGAGCCCGACAGGGCCCGACAGGCCCGACAGGGCCCGACAGGGCCCAGTAGAGCCCGACAGAGCCCGACAGAGCCCGACAGGGCCCGACAGGGCCCGACAGAGCCCGACAGGGCCCGACAGGGCCCGACAGATCCCAGTAGAGCCCGACAGAGACCGACAGAGCCCGACAGAACCCGACAGAGCCCGACAGAGCCCAGTAGAGCCCGACAGAGCCCGACAGAGCCCGACAGAGTCCGACAGGGCCCGACAGGTCCCGACAGGGCCCAGTAGAGCCCGACAGAGCCCGACAGAGCCCGACAGAGCCCGACAGGGCCCGACAGGGCCCAGAAGAGCCCGACAGAGCCCGACAGAGCCCGACAGAACCCGACAGAGCCCGACAGAGCCCGACAGAGCCCGACAGGGCCCGACAGAGCCCGACAGGGCCCGATAGAGCCCGACAGAGCCCGACAGAGCCCGACAGGGCCCCACAGAGCCCGACAGAGCCCGACAGGGCCCAGTAGAGCCCGACAGAGCCCGACAGAGCCCGACAGAGCCCAGTAGAGCCCGACAGGGCCCGACAGAGCCCGACAGAGCCCGACAGGGCCCGACAGAGCCAGACAGAGCCCGACAGAGCCCGACAGAGCCCGACAGGGCCCAGTAGAGCCCGACAGAGCCCGACAGAGCCCGACAGAGCCCGACAGAGCCCAGTAGAGCCCGACAGAGCCCGACAGAGCCCGACAGGGCCCGACAGGGCCCGACAGAGCCCGACAGAGCCCGACAGGGCCCGACAGGGCCCGACAGAGCCCAGTAGAGCCCGACAGAACCCGACAGAGCCCGACAGAGCCCGACAGGGCCCGACAGGGCCCGACAGGGCCCAGTAGAGCCCGACAGAGCCCGACAGAGCCCGACAGGGCCCGACAGAGCCCGACAGAGCCCGACAGGGCCCGACAGGGCCCGACAGAGCCTGACAGGGCCCGACAGGGCCCGACAGAGCCCGACAGGGCCCGACAGAGCCCGACAGAGCCCGACAGAACCCGACAGAGCCCGACAGAGCCCAGTAGAGCCCGACAGAGCCCGACAGAGCCAGACAGAGCCCGACAGGGCCCGACAGGGCCCGACAGGGCCCAGTAGAGCCCGACAGAGCCCGACAGAGCCCGACAGAACCCGACAGAGCCCGACAGAGCCCAGTAGAGCCCGACAGAGCCCGACAGAGCCCGACAGAGCCCGACAGGGCCCGACAGGTCCCGACAGGGCCCAGTAGAGCCCGACAGAGCCCGACAGAGCCCGACAGAGCCCGACAGGGCCCGACAGGGCCCAGTAGAGCCCGACAGAGCCCGACAGAGCCCGACAGAGCCCAGTAGAGCCCAGTAGAGCCCGACAGAGCCCGACACAGCCCGACAGAGCCCGACAGAGCCCGACAGGGCCCGACAGAGCCCGACAGAGCCCGACAGAGCCCGAGAGAGCCCGACAGGGCCCGACAGAGCCCGACAGGGCCCAGTAGAGCCCGACAGAGCCTGACAGAGCCCGAGAGAGCCCGACAGGGACCGACAGAGCCCGACAGAGCCCGACAGGTCCCGACAGGGCCCGACAGAGCCCGACAGAGCCCGACAGAGCCCGACAGGGCCCGACAGAGCCCGACAGGGCCCAGTAGATCCCAGTAGAACCCGACAGAGCCCAGTAGAGCCCGACAGAGCCCGACAGAGCCCGACACAGCCCGACAGGGCCCGACAGAGCCCGACAGAGCCCGACAGGGCCCGACAGAGCCCGACAGGGCCCAGTAGAGCCCGACAGAGCCCGACAAAGCCCGAGAGAGCCCGACAGAGCCCAGTAGAGCCCGACAGAGCCCGACAGGGCCCGACAGGGCCAGACAGAGCCCGACAGAGCCCGACAGGGCCCAACAAGGCCTGACAGAGCCCAGTAGAGCCCGACAGAGCCCGACAGAGCCCGACAGAGCCCGACAGGGCCCGACAGGGCCCGACAGGGCCCAGTAGAGCCCGACAGAGCCCGACAGAGCCCGACAGAGCCCGACAGGGCCCGACAGAGCCCGACAGAGCCCGACAGGCCCGACAGGGCCCGACAGAGCCCGACAGGGCCCGACAGAGCCCGACAGGGCCGACAGGGCACGACAGAGCCCGACAGGGCCCGATAGGGCCCAGTAGAGCCCGACAGAGCCCGACAGAGCCCGACAGAGCCCGAAAGGGCCCGACAGGGCCCAGTAGAGCCCGACAGAGCCCGACAGAGCCCGACAGAGCCCAGTAGAGCCCAGTAGAGCCCGATAGAGCCCGATACAGCCCGACAGAGCCCGACAGAGCCCGACAGGGCCCGACAGAGCCCGACAGGGCCCGACAGAGCCCGACAGAGCCCGACAGGGCCAGTAGAGCCCGACAGAGCCCGACAGAGCCCGACAGAGCCCGACAGGGACCGACAGAGCCCGACAGAGCCCGACAGATACCGACAGGGCCCGACAGAGCCCGACAGAGCCCGACAGGGCCCGACAGAGCCCAGTAGAGCCCGACAGAGCCCGACAGAGCCCGACAGGGCCCAGTAGAGCCCAGTAGAACCCGACAGAGCCCAGTAGAGCCTGACAGAGCCCGACAGAGCCCGACAGAGCCCGACAGGGCCCG
This sequence comes from Caloenas nicobarica, assembly GCF_036013445.1. Classification (NCBI taxonomy): domain Eukaryota; kingdom Metazoa; phylum Chordata; class Aves; order Columbiformes; family Columbidae; genus Caloenas; species Caloenas nicobarica. The sequence goes on along the minus strand of NW_027017245.1, from coordinate 113,210 downwards.
ACAGAGCCCGACAGAGCCCGACAGGGCCCGACAGAGCCCAACAGGGCCCAGTAGAGCCCGACAAAAGCCCGACAGAGCCCGACAGAGCCCAGTAGATCCCGACAGAGCCCGACAGAGCCCGACAGGGCCCGACAGAGCCGACAGAGCCCAGTAGAGCCCGACAGAGCCCGACAGAGCCTAGTAGAGCCCATTAGAGCCCGACAGAGCCCGACAGAGCCCGACAGAGCCCGACAGGGCCCGACAGAGCCCGACAGGGCCCAGTAGATCCCAGTAGAACCCGACAGAGCCCAGTAGAGCCCGACAGAGCCCGACAGAGCCCGACACAGCCCGACAGGGCCCGACAGAGCCCGACAGAGCCCGACAGGGCCCGACAGAGCCCGACAGGGCCCAGTAGAGCCCGACAGAGCCCGACAAAGCCCGAGAGAGCCCGACAGAGCCCAGTAGAGCCCGACAGAGCCCGACAGGGCCCGACAGGGCCAGACAGAGCCCGACAGAGCCCGACAGGGCCCGACAAGGCCTGACAGAGCCCAGTAGAGCCCGACAGAGCCCGACAGAGCCCGACAGAGCCCGACAGGGCCCGACAGGGCCCGACAGGGCCCAGTAGAGCCCGACAGAGCCCGACAGAGCCCGACAGAGCCCGACAGGGCCCGACAGAGCCCGACAGAGCCCGACAGGGCCCGACAGGGCCCGACAGAGCCCGACAGGGCCCGACAGAGCCCGACAGGGCCCGACAGGGCACGACAGAGCCCGACAGGGCCCGATAGGGCCCAGTAGAGCCCGACAGAGCCCGACAGAGCCCGACAGAGCCCGAAAGGGCCCGACAGGGCCCAGTAGAGCCCGACAGAGCCCGACAGAGCCCGACAGAGCCCAGTAGAGCCCAGTAGAGCCCGATAGAGCCCGATACAGCCCGACAGAGCCCGACAGAGCCCGACAGGGCCCGACAGAGCCCGACAGGGCCCGACAGAGCCCGACAGAGCCCGACAGGGCCCAGTAGAGCCCGACAGAGCCCGACAGAGCCCGACAGAGCCCGACAGGGACCGACAGAGCCCGACAGAGCCCGACAGATACCGACAGGGCCCGACAGAGCCCGACAGAGCCCGACAGGGCCCGACAGAGCCCAGTAGAGCCCGACAGAGCCCGACAGAGCCCGACAGGGCCCAGTAGAGCCCAGTAGAACCCGACAGAGCCCAGTAGAGCCTGACAGAGCCCGACAGAGCCCGACAGAGCCCGACAGGGCCCGACAGAGCCCGACAGAGCCCGACAGGGCCCGACAGAGCCCGACAGGGTCCAGTAGAGCCCGACAAAGCCCGACAGAGCCCGACAGAGCCCAGTAGATCCCGACAGAGCCCGACAGAGCCCGACAGGGCCCGACAGAGCCCGACAGAGCCCAGTAGAGCCCGACAGAGCCCGACAGAGCCTAGTAGAGCCCATTAGAGCCCGACAGAGCCCGACAGAGCCCGACAGAGCCCGACAGGGCCCGACAGAGCCCGACAGGGCCCGACAGAGCCCGACAGGGCCCAGTAGAGCCCGACAGAGCCCGACAAAGCCCGAGAGAGCCCGACAGAGCCCAGTAGAGCCCGACAGAGCCCGACAGGGCCCGACAGGGCCAGACAGAGCCCGACAGAGCCCGACAGGGCCCGACAAGGCCTGACAGAGCCCAGTAGAGCCCGACAGAGCCCGACAGAGCCCGACAGAGCCCGACAGGGCCCGACAGGGCCCGACAGGGCCCAGTAGAGCCCGACAGAGCCCGACAGAGCCCGACAGAGCCCGACAGGGCCCGACAGAGCCCGACAGAGCCCGACAGGGCCCGACAGGGCCCGACAGAGCCCGACAGGGCCCGACAGAGCCCGACAGGGCCCGACAGGGCACGACAGAGCCCGACAGGGCCCGATAGGGCCCAGTAGAGCCCGACAGAGCCCGACAGAGCCCGACAGAGCCCGAAAGGGCCCGACAGGGCCCAGTAGAGCCCGACAGAGCCCGACAGAGCCCGACAGAGCCCAGTAGAGCCCAGTAGAGCCCGATAGAGCCCGATACAGCCCGACAGAGCCCGACAGAGCCCGACAGGGCCCGACAGAGCCCGACAGGGCCCGACAGAGCCCGACAGAGCCCGACAGGGCCCAGTAGAGCCCGACAGAGCCCGACAGAGCCCGACAGAGCCCGACAGGGACCGACAGAGCCCGACAGAGCCCGACAGATACCGACAGGGCCCGACAGAGCCCGACAGAGCCCGACAGGGCCCGACAGAGCCCAGTAGAGCCCGACAGAGCCCGACAGAGCCCGACAGGGCCCAGTAGAGCCCAGTAGAACCCGACAGAGCCCAGTAGAGCCTGACAGAGCCCGACAGAGCCCGACAGAGCCCGACAGGGCCCGACAGAGCCCGACAGAGCCCGACAGGGCCCGACAGAGCCCGACAGGGCCCAGTAGAGCCCGACAAAGCCCGACAGAGCCCGACAGAGCCCAGTAGATCCCGACAGAGCCCGACAGAGCCCGACAGGGCCCGACAGAGCCCGACAGAGCCCAGTAGAGCCCGACAGAGCCCGACAGAGCCTAGTAGAGCCCATTAGAGCCCGACAGAGCCCGACAGAGCCCGACAGAGCCCGACAGGGCCCGACAGAGCCCGACAGAGCCCGACAGGGCCCGACAGGGCCCGACAGGGCCCAGTAGAGCCCGACAGAGCCCGACAGAGCCCGACAGGGCCCGACAGGGCCCGACAGAGCCCGACAGAGCCCGACAGAGCCCGACAGAACCCGACAGAGCCCGACAGGGCCCGACAGGGCCCGACAGAGCCCGACAGAGCCCGTCAGGGCCCGACAGGGCCCAGTAGAGCCCGACAGAGCCCGACAAAGCCCGACAGAGCCCGACAGAGCCCAGTAGAGCCCGACAGAGCCCGACAGGGCCCGACAGAGCCCGACAGAGCCCGACAGAGCCCAGTAGAGCCCGACAGAGCCCGTCAGGGCCCGACAGGGCCCGACAGGACCCAGTAGAGCCCGACAGAGCCCGACAGAGCCCAGTAGAGCCCAGTAGAGCCCGACAGAGCCCGACAGAGCCCGACAGGGCCCGACAGGGCCCGACACAGCCCGACAGGGCCCGACAGAGCCCAGTAGAGCCCGACAGAGCCCGACAGAGCCCGACAGAGCCCGACAGGGCCCGACAGGGCCCGACAGAGCCCGACAGGGCCCGACAGGGCCCGACAGAGCCCAGTAGAGCCCGACAGAGCCCGACAGAGCCCGATAGAACCCGACAGAGCCCGACAGAGCCCAGTAGAGCCCTACAGAGCCCGACAGAGCCCGACAGAGCCCGACAGGGCCCGACAGGGCCCGACAGGGCCCAGTAGAGCCCGACAGAGCCCGACAGAGCCCGACAGGGCCCGACAGGGCCCAGAAGAGCCCGACAGAGCCCGACAGAGCCCGACAGAGCCCGACAGAACCCGACAGAGCCCGACAGAGCCCGACAGAGCCCGACAGGGCCCGACAGGGTCCGACAGAGTCCGACAGAGCCCGACAGGGCCCAGTAGAGCCCGACAGAGCCCGACAGAGCCCAGTAGAGCCCAGTAGAGCCCGACAGAGACCGACAGAGCCCGACAGAGCCCGACAGAACCCGACAGAGCCCGACAGAGACCAGTTGAGCCCGACAGAGCCCGACAGAGCCCGACAGAGCCCGACAGGGCCCGACAGGGCCCAGTAGAGCCCGACAGAGCCCGACAGAGCCCGACAGAGCCCAGTAGAGCCCGACAGAGCCCGACAGAGCCCGACAGAGCCCGACAGGGCCCGACAGAGCCTGACAGAGCCCGACAAAGCCCAGTAGAGCCCGAGAGAGCCCGACAGGGCCCAGTAGAGCCCGATAGAGCCCGACAGAGCCCGACAGAGCCCGACAGGGCCCGACAGGGCCCAGAAGAGCCCGACAGAGCCCGACAGAGCCCGACAGAACCCGACAGAGCCCGACAGAGCCCGACAGAGCCCGACAGGGCCCGACAGAGCCCGACAGGGCCCAGTAGAGCCCGAGAGAGCCCGACAGAGCCCAGTAGAGCCCAGTAGAGCCCGACAGAGCCCGACAGAGCCCGACAGAGCCCGACAGAACCCGACAGAGCCCGACAGGGCCCAGTAGAGCCCGACAGAGCCCGACAGAGCCCGACAGAGCCCGACAGGGCCCGACAGGGCCCAGTAGAGCCCGACAGAGCCCGACAGAGCCCGACAGAGCCCGACAGAGTCCAGTAGAGCCCGACAGAGCCCGACAGAGCCCGACAGAGCCCGACAGGGCCCGACAGGGCCCTGAAGAGCCCGACAGAGCCCGACAGAGCCCGACAGAGCCCGACAGGGCCCGACAGGGCCCAGAAGAGCCCGACAGAGCCCGACAGAGCCCGACAGGGCCCAGAAGAGCCCGACAGAGCCCGACAGAGCCCGACAGAGCCCGACAGGGCCCGACAGAGCCCGACAGGGCCCAGTAGAGCCCGAGAGAGCCCGACAGAGCCCAGTAGAGCCCAGTAGAGCCCGACAGAGCCCGACAGAGCCCGACAGAGCCCGACAGAACCCGACAGAGCCCGACAGGGCCCAGTAGAGCCCGACAGAGCCCGACAGAGCCCGACAGAGCCCGACAGGGCCCGACAGGGCCCAGTAGAGCCCGACAGAGCCCGACAGAGCCCGACAGAGCCCAGTAGAGCCCGACAGAGCCCGACAGAGCCCGACAGAGCCCGACAGGGCCCAGTAGAGCCCGACAGAGCCCGACAGAGCCCGACAGAGCCCGACAGAGCCCGACAGAGCCCGACAGGGCCCGACAGGGCCCGACAGAGCCCAGTAGAGCCGGACAGAGCCCGACAGAGCCCGACAGAGCCCGACAGAGCCCGACAGGGCCCAGTAGAGCCCGACAGAGCCCGACAGAGCCCGACAGGGCCCGACAGAGCTCGACAGAGCCGGACAGGGCCCAGTAGAGCCCGACAGAGCCCGACAGAGCCCGACAGGGCCCGACAGAGCCCGACAGAGCCCAGTAGAGCCCGACAGAGCCCGACAGAGCCCGACAGAGCCCGACAAAGCCCGACAGGGCCCGACAGGGCCCGACAGAGCCCGACAGAGCCCGACAGAGCCCGACAGAGCCCAGTAGAGCTCGACAGAGCCCGACAGAGCCCGACAGAGCCCGACAGGGCCCGACAGGGCCCGACAGGGAACAGTAGAGCCCAGTAGAGCCCGACAGAGCCCGACAGAGCCCGACAGGGCCCGACAGGGAACAGTAGAGCCCAGTAGAGCCCGACAGAGCCCGACAGAGCCCGACAGAGCCCGACAGAGCCCGACAGGGCCCGACAGATACCGACAGAGCCCGCCAGAGCCCGACAGGGCCCAGTAGAGCCCGACAGAGCCCGACAGAGCCCGACAGGGCCCGACAGAGCCCGACAGAGCCCAGTAGAGCCCGACAGAGCCCGACAGAGCCCAGTAGAGCCCAGTAGAGCCCGACAGAGCCCGACAGAGCCCGACAGGGCCCGACAGGGCCCGACAGAGCCCGACAGGGCCCGACAGTGCCCAGTAGAGCCCGACAGAGCCCGACAGAGCCCGTCAGAGCCCGACAGGGCCCGACAGGGCCCGACAGAGCCCGACAGGGCCCGACAGGGCCCGACAGAGCCCAGTAGAGCCCGACAGAGACCGACAGAGCCCGATAGAACCCGACAGAGCCCGACAGAGCCCAGTAGAGCCCTACAGAGCCCGACAGAGCCCGATAGAGCCCTACAGGGCCCGACAGGGCCCGACAGGGCCCAGTAGAGCCCGACAGAGCCCGACAGACCCCGACAGGGCCCGACAGAGCCCGACAGAGCCCGACAGAACCCGACAGAGCCCGACAGGGCCCGACAGGGCCCGACAGAGCCCGACAGAGCCCGACAGAGCCCGTCAGGGCCCGACAGGGCCCAGTAGAGCCCGACAGAGCCCGACAAAGCCCGACAGAGCCCGACAGAGCCCAGTAGAGCCCGACAGAGCCCGACAGGGCCCGACAGAGCCCGACAGAGCCCGACAGAGCCCAGTAGAGCCCGACAGAGCCCGTCAGGGCCCGACAGGGCCCGACAGGACCCAGTAGAGCCCGACAGAGCCCGACAGAGCCCAGTAGAGCCCAGTAGAGCCCGACAGAGCCCGACAGAGCCCGACAGGGCCCGACAGGGCCCGACAGAGCCCGACAGGGCCCGACAGAGCCCAGTAGAGCCCGACAGAGCCCGACAGAGCCCGACAGAGCCCGACAGGGCCCGACAGGGCCCGACAGAGCCCAGTAGAGCCCGACAGAGCCCGACAGAGCCTGATAGAACCCGACAGAGCCCGACAGAGCCCAGTAGAGCCCTACAGAGCCCGACAGAGCCCGACAGAGCCCGACAGGGCCCGACAGGGCCCGACAGGGCCCAGTAGAGCCCGACAGAGCCCGACAGAGCCCGACAGGGCCCGACAGGGCCCGACAGGGCCCAGTAGAGCCCGACAGAGCCCGACAGAGCCCGACAGAGCCCGACAGGGCCCGACAGGGCCCAGAAGAGCCCGACAGAGCCCGACAGAGCCCGACAGAGCCCGACAGAACCCGACAGAGCCCGACAGAGCCCGACAGAGCCCGACAGGGCCCGACAGGGTCCGACAGAGCCCGACAGAGCCCGACAGGGCCCAGTAGAGCCCGACAGAGCCCGACAGAGCCCAGTAGAGCCCAGTAGAGCCCGACAGAGACCGACAGAGCCCGACAGAGCCCGACAGAACCCGACAGAGCCCGACAGAGACCAGTTGAGCCCGACAGAGCCCGACAGAGCCCGACAGAGCCCGACAGGGCCCGACAGGGCCCAGTAGAGCCCGACAGAGCCCGACAGAGCCCGACAGAGCCCAGTAGAGCCCGACAGAGCCCGACAGAGCCCGACAGAGCCCGACAGGGCCCGACAGAGCCTGACAGAGCCCGACAAAGCCCAGTAGAGCCCGAGAGAGCGCGACAGGGCCCAGTAGAGCCCGACAGAGCCCGACAGAGCCCGACAGAGCCCGACAGGGCCCGACAGGGCCCAGAAGAGCCCGACAGAGCCCGACAGAGCCCGACAGAACCCGACAGAGCCCGACAGAGCCCGACAGAGCCCGACAGGGCCCGACAGAGCCCGACAGGGCCCAGTAGAGCCCGAGAGAGCCCGACAGAGCCCAGTAGAGCCCAGTAGAGCCCGACAGAGCCCGACAGAGCCCGACAGAGCCCGACAGAACCCGACAGAGCCCGACAGGGCCCAGTAGAGCCCGACAGAGCCCGACAGAGCCCGACAGAGCCCGACAGGGCCCGACAGGGCCCAGTAGAGCCCGACAGAGCCCGACAGAGCCCGACAGAGCCCGACAGAGTCCAGTAGAGCCCGACAGAGCCCGACAGAGCCCGACAGAGCCCGACAGGGCCCGACAGGGCCCTGAAGAGCCCGAAAGAGCCCGACAGAGCCCGACAGAGCCCGACAGGGCCCGACAGGGCCCAGAAGAGCCCGACAGAGCCCGACAGAGCCCGACAGGGCCCAGAAGAGCCCGACAGAGCCCGACAGAGCCCGACAGAGCCCGACAGGGCCCGACAGAGCCCGACAGGGCCCAGTAGAGCCCGAGAGAGCCCGACAGAGCCCAGTAGAGCCCAGTAGAGCCCGACAGAGCCCGACAGAGCCCGACAGAGCCCGACAGAACCCGACAGAGCCCGACAGGGCCCAGTAGAGCCCGACAGAGCCCGACAGAGCCCGACAGAGCCCGACAGGGCCCGACAGGGCCCAGTAGAGCCCGACAGGGCCCAGTAGAGCCCTACAGAGCCCGACAGAGCCCGACAGAGCCCAGTAGAGCCCGACAGAGCCCGACAGAGCCCGACAGAGCCCGACAGGGCCCAGTAGAGCCCGACAGAGCCCGACAGAGCCCGACAGAGCCCGACAGAGCCCGACAGGGCCCGACAGGGCCCGACAGAGCCCAGTAGAGCTCGACAGAGCCCGACAGAGCCCGACAGAGCCCGACAGAGCCCGACAGAGCCCGACAGGGCCCGACAGGGCCCGACAGAGCCCAGTAGAGCCGGACAGAGCCCGACAGAGCCCGACAGAGCCCGACAGAGCCCGACAGGGCCCAGTAGAGCCCGACAGAGCCCGACAGAGCCCGACAGGGCCCGACAGAGCTCGACAGAGCCCGACAGAGCCCGACAGAGCCCGACAGGGCCCAGTAGAGCCCGATAGAGCCCGACAGAGCCCGACAGAGCCCGACAAAGCCCGACAGGGCCCGACAGGGCCCGACAGAGCCCGACAGAGCCCGACAGACCCCGACAGAGCCCGACAGAGCCCGACAGGGCCCGACAGGGTCCGACAGAGCCCGACAGGGCCCGACAGGGCCCGACAGGGAACAGTAGAGCCCAGTAGAGCCCGACAGAGCCCGACAGAGCCCGACAGGGCCCGACAGGGAACAGTAGAGCCCAGTAGAGCCCGACAGAGCCCGACAGAGCCCGACAGAGCCCGACAGAGCCCGACAGGGCCCGACAGATACCGACAGAGCCCGCCAGAGCCCGACAGGGCCCAGTAGAGCCCGACAGAGCCCGACAGAGCCCGACAGGGCCCGACAGAGCCCAGTAGAGCCCGACAGAGCCCGACAGAGCCCAGTAGAGCCCAGTAGAGCCCGACAGAGCCCGACAGAGCCCGACAGGGCCCGACAGGGCCCGACAGAGCCCGACAGGGCCCGACAGAGCCCAGTAGAGCCCGACAGAGCCCGACAGAGCCCGACAGGGCCCGACAGGGCCCGACAGAGCCCGACAGGGCCCGACAGGGCCCGACAGAGCCCAGTAGAGCCCGACAGAGCCCGACAGAGCCCGATAGAACCCGACAGAGCCCGACAGAGCCCAGTAGAGCCCTACAGAGCCCGACAGAGCCCGACAGAGCCCGACAGGGCCCGACAGGGCCCGACAGGGCCCAGTAGAGCCCGACAGAGCCCGACAGAGCCCGACAGAGCCCGACAGAGCCCGACAGGGCCCGACAGGGCCCAGAAGAGCCCGACAGAGCCCGACAGAGCCCGACAGAGCCCGACAGAACCCGACAGAGCCCGACAGAGCCCGACAGAGCCCGACAGGGCCCGACAGGGTCCGACAGAGCCCGACAGAGCCCGACAGGGCCCAGTAGAGCCCGACAGAGCCCGACAGAGCCCAGTAGAGCCCAGTAGAGCCCGACAGAGACCGACAGAGCCCGACAGAGCCCGATAGAACCCGACAGAGCCCGACAGAGCCCAGTAGAGCCCTACAGAGCCCGACAGAGCCCGATAGAGCCCTACAGGGCCCGACAGGGCCCGACAGGGCCCAGTAGAGCCCGACAGAGCCCGACAGACCCCGACAGGGCCCGACAGAGCCCGACAGAGCCCGACAGAACCCGACAGAGCCCGACAGGGCCCGACAGGGCCCGACAGAGCCCGACAGAGCCCGACAGAGCCCGTCAGGGCCCGACAGGGCCCAGTAGAGCCCGACAGAGCCCGACAAAGCCCGACAGAGCCCGACAGAGCCCAGTAGAGCCCGACAGAGCCCGACAGGGCCCGACAGAGCCCGACAGAGCCCGACAGAGCCCAGTAGAGCCCGACAGAGCCCGTCAGGGCCCGACAGGGCCCGACAGGACCCAGTAGAGCCCGACAGAGCCCGACAGAGCCCAGTAGAGCCCAGTAGAGCCCGACAGAGCCCGACAGAGCCCGACAGGGCCCGACAGGGCCCGACAGAGCCCGACAGGGCCCGACAGAGCCCAGTAGAGCCCGACAGAGCCCGACAGAGCCCGACAGAGCCCGACAGGGCCCGACAGGGCCCGACAGAGCCCAGTAGAGCCCGACAGAGCCCGACAGAGCCTGATAGAACCCGACAGAGCCCGACAGAGCCCAGTAGAGCCCTACAGAGCCCGACAGAGCCCGACAGAGCCCGACAGGGCCCGACAGGGCCCGACAGGGCCCAGTAGAGCCCGACAGAGCCCGACAGAGCCCGACAGAGCCCGACAGGGCCCGACAGGGCCCAGAAGAGCCCGACAGAGCCCGACAGAGCCCGACAGAGCCCGACAGAACCCGACAGAGCCCGACAGAGCCCGACAGAGCCCGACAGGGCCCGACAGGGTCCGACAGAGCCCGACAGAGCCCGACAGGGCCCAGTAGAGCCCGACAGAGCCCGACAGAGCCCAGTAGAGCCCAGTAGAGCCCGACAGAGACCGACAGAGCCCGACAGAGCCCGACAGAACCCGACAGAGCCCGACAGAGACCAGTTGAGCCCGACAGAGCCCGACAGAGCCCGACAGAGCCCGACAGGGCCCGACAGGGCCCAGTAGAGCCCGACAGAGCCCGACAGAGCCCGACAGAGCCCAGTAGAGCCCGACAGAGCCCGACAGAGCCCGACAGAGCCCGACAGGGCCCGACAGAGCCTGACAGAGCCCGACAAAGCCCAGTAGAGCCCGAGAGAGCGCGACAGGGCCCAGTAGAGCCCGACAGAGCCCGACAGAGCCCGACAGAGCCCGACAGGGCCCGACAGGGCCCAGAAGAGCCCGACAGAGCCCGACAGAGCCCGACAGAACCCGACAGAGCCCGACAGAGCCCGACAGAGCCCGACAGGGCCCGACAGAGCCCGACAGGGCCCAGTAGAGCCCGAGAGAGCCCGACAGAGCCCAGTAGAGCCCAGTAGAGCCCGACAGAGCCCGACAGAGCCCGACAGAGCCCGACAGAACCCGACAGAGCCCGACAGGGCCCAGTAGAGCCCGACAGAGCCCGACAGAGCCCGACAGAGCCCGACAGGGCCCGACAGGGCCCAGTAGAGCCCGACAGAGCCCGACAGAGCCCGACAGAGCCCGACAGAGTCCAGTAGAGCCCGACAGAGCCCGACAGAGCCCGACAGAGCCCGACAGGGCCCGACAGGGCCCTGAAGAGCCCGAAAGAGCCCGACAGAGCCCGACAGAGCCCGACAGGGCCCGACAGGGCCCAGAAGAGCCCGACAGAGCCCGACAGAGCCCGACAGGGCCCAGAAGAGCCCGACAGAGCCCGACAGAGCCCGACAGAGCCCGACAGGGCCCGACAGAGCCCGACAGGGCCCAGTAGAGCCCGAGAGAGCCCGACAGAGCCCAGTAGAGCCCAGTAGAGCCCGACAGAGCCCGACAGAGCCCGACAGAGCCCGACAGAACCCGACAGAGCCCGACAGGGCCCAGTAGAGCCCGACAGAGCCCGACAGAGCCCGACAGAGCCCGACAGGGCCCGACAGGGCCCAGTAGAGCCCGACAGGGCCCAGTAGAGCCCTACAGAGCCCGACAGAGCCCGACAGAGCCCAGTAGAGCCCGACAGAGCCCGACAGAGCCCGACAGAGCCCGACAGGGCCCAGTAGAGCCCGACAGAGCCCGACAGAGCCCGACAGAGCCCGACAGGGCCCGACAGGGCCCGACAGAGCCCAGTAGAGCTCGACAGAGCCCGACAGGGCCCGACAGAGCCCGACAGAGCCCGACAGGGCCCGACAGGGCCCGACAGAGCACAGTAGAGCCGGACAGAGCCCGACAGAGCCCGACAGAGCCCGACAGAGCCCGACAGGGCCCAGTAGAGCCCGACAGAGCCCGACAGAGCCCGACAGGGCCCGACAGAGCTCGACAGAGCCCGACAGAGCCCGACAGAGCCCGACAGGGCCCAGTAGAGCCCGATAGAGCCCGACAGAGCCCGACAGAGCCCGACAAAGCCCGACAGGGCCCGACAGGGCCCGACAGAGCCCGACAGAGCCCGACAGACCCCGACAGAGCCCAGTAGAGCTCGACAGAGCCCGACAGAGCCCGACAGAGCCCGACAGGGCCCGACAGGGCCCGACAGGGAACAGTAGAGCCCAGTAGAGCCCGACAGAGCCCGACAGAGCCCGACAGGGCCCGACAGGGAACAGTAGAGCCCAGTAGAGCCCGACAGAGCCCGACAGAGCCCGACAGAGCCCGACAGAGCCCGACAGGGCCCGACAGATACCGACAGAGCCCGCCAGAGCCCGACAGGGCCCAGTAGAGCCCGACAGAGCCCGACAGAGCCCGACAGGGCCCGACAGAGCCCAGTAGAGCCCGACAGAGCCCGACAGAGCCCAGTAGAGCCCAGTAGAGCCCGACAGAGCCCGACAGAGCCCGACAGGGCCCGACAGGGCCCGACAGAGCCCGACAGGGCCCGACAGAGCCCAGTAGAGCCCGACAGAGCCCGACAGAGCCCGACAGGGCCCGACAGGGCCCGACAGAGCCCGACAGGGCCCGACAGGGCCCGACAGAGCCCAGTAGAGCCCGACAGAGCCCGACAGAGCCCGATAGAACCCGACAGAGCCCGACAGAGCCCAGTAGAGACCTACAGAGCCCGACAGAGCCCGACAGAGCCCGACAGGGCCCGACAGGGCCCGACAGGGCCCAGTAGAGCCCGACAGAGCCCGACAGAGCCCGACAGAGCCCGACAGAGCCCGACAGGGCCCGACAGGGCCCAGAAGAGCCCGACAGAGCCCGACAGAGCCCGACAGAGCCCGACAGAACCCGACAGAGCCCGACAGAGCCCGACAGAGCCCGACAGGGCCCGACAGGGTCCGACAGAGCCCGACAGAGCCCGACAGGGCCCAGTAGAGCCCGACAGAGCCCGACAGAGCCCAGTAGAGCCCAGTAGAGCCCGACAGAGACCGACAGAGCCCGACAGAGCCCGACAGAACCCGACAGAGCCCGACAGAGACCAGTTGAGCCCGACAGAGCCCGACAGAGCCCGACAGAGCCCGACAGGGCCCGACAGGGCCCAGTAGAGCCCGACAGAGCCCGACAGAGCCCGACAGAGCCCAGTAGAGCCCGACAGAGCCCGACAGAGCCCGACAGAGCCCGACAGGGCCCGACAGAGCCTGACAGAGCCCGACAAAGCCCAGTAGAGCCCGAGAGAGCCCGACAGGGCCCAGTAGAGCCCGACAGAGCCCGACAGAGCCCGACAGAGCCCGACAGGGCCCGACAGGGCCCAGAAGAGCCCGACAGACCCCGACAGAGCCCGACAGAACCCGACAGAGCCCGACAGAGCCCGACAGAGCCCGACAGGGCCTGACAGGGCCCGACAGAGCCCGACAGGGCCCAGTAGAGCCCGAGAGAGCCCGACAGAGCCCAGTAGAGCCCAGTAGAGCCCGACAGAGCCCGACAGAGCCCGACAGAGCCCGACAGAACCCGACAGAGCCCGACAGGGCCCAGTAGAGCCCGACAGAGCCCGACAGAGCCCGACAGAGCCCGACAGGGCCCGACAGGGCCCAGTAGAGCCCGACAGAGCCCGACAGAGCCCGACAGAGCCCGACAGAGTCCAGTAGAGCCCGACAGAGCCCGACAGAGCCCGACAGAGCCCGACAGGGCCCGACAGGGCCCTGTAGAGCCCGACAGAGCCCGACAGAGCCCGACAGAGCCCGACAGGGCCCGACAGGGCCCAGAAGAGCCCGACAGAGCCCGACAGAGCCCGACAGGGCCCAGAAGAGCCCGACAGAGCCCGACAGAGCCCGACAGAGCCCGACAGGGCCCGACAGAGCCCGACAGGGCCCAGTAGAGCCCGAGAGAGCCCGACAGAGCCCAGTAGAGCCCAGTAGAGCCCGACAGAGCCCGACAGAGCCCGACAGAGCCTGACAGAACCCGACAGAGCCCGACAGGGCCCAGTAGAGCCCGACAGAGCCCGACAGAGCCCGACAGAGCCCGACAGGGCCCGACAGGGCCCAGTAGAGCCCGACAGAGCCCGACAGAGCCCGACAGAGCCCGACAGAGCCCAGTAGAGCCCGACAGAGCCCGACAGAGCCCGACAGAGCCCGACAGGGCCCAGTAGAGCCCGAGAGAGCCCGACAGAGCCCGACAGAGCCCGACAGGGCCCGACAGGGCCCGACAGAGCCCAGTAGAGCTCGACAGAGCCCGACAGAGCCCGACAGAGCCCGACAGAGCCCGACAGGGCCCGACAGGGCCCAGTAGAGCCCGACAGAGCCCGACAGAGCCCGACAGGGCCCGACAGGGCCCGACAGAGCCCGACAGAGCCCGACAGGGCCCGACCGGGCCCGACAGAGCCCGACAGAGACCAGTAGAGCCCGACAGAGCCCGACAGAGCCCGACAGAGCCCGACAGAGCCCGACAGGGCCCAGTAGAGCCCAGTAGAACCCGACAGAGCCCGACAGAGCCCGACAGAGCTCGACAGGGCCCGACAGGTCCCAACAGAGCCCGACAGAGCCCGACAGAGCCCGACAGGGCCCGACAGGGCCCGACAGGGCCCGACAGGGCCCGACAGAACCCGACAGAGCCCGACAGAGCCCAGTAGAGCCGGACAGAGCCCGACAGAGCCCGACAGAGCCCGACAGAGCCCGACAGGGCCCAGTAGAGCCCGACAGAGCCCGACAGAGCCCGACAGGGCCCGACAGAGCTCGACAGAGCCGGACAGGGCCCAGTAGAGCCCGACAGAGCCCGACAGAGCCCGACAGGGCCCGACAGAGCCCGACAGAGCCCAGTAGAGCCCGACAGAGCCCGACAGAGCCCGACAGAGCCCGACAAAGCCCGACAGGGCCCGACAGGGCCCGACAGAGCCCGACAGAGCCCGACAGAGCCCGACAGAGCCCAGTAGAGCTCGACAGAGCCCGACAGAGCCCGACAGAGCCCGACAGGGCCCGACAGGGCCCGACAGGGAACAGTAGAGCCCAGTAGAGCCCGACAGAGCCCGACAGAGCCCGACAGGGCCCGACAGGGAACAGTAGAGCCCAGTAGAGCCCGACAGAGCCCGACAGAGCCCGACAGAGCCCGACAGAGCCCGACAGGGCCCGACAGATACCGACAGAGCCCGCCAGAGCCCGACAGGGCCCAGTAGAGCCCGACAGAGCCCGACAGAGCCCGACAGAGCCCGACAGGGCCCGACAGGGCCCGACAGAGCCCGACAGGGCCCAACAGGGCCCGACAGAGCCCAGTAGAGCCCGACAGAGCCCGACAGAGCCCGACAGAACCCGACAGAGCCCGACAGAGCCCAGTAGAGCCCTACAGAGCCCGACAGAGCCCGACAGAGCCCGACAGGGCCCGACAGGGCCCGACAGGGCCCAGTAGAGCCCGACAGAGCCCGACAGAGCCCGACAGAGCCCGACAGGGCCCGACAGGGCCCAGAAGAGCCCGACAGAGCCCGACAGAGCCCGACAGAGCCCGACAGAACCCGACAGAGCCCGACAGAGCCCGACAGAGCCCGACAGGGCCCGACAGGGTCCGACAGAGCCCGACAGAGCCCGACAGGGCCCAGTAGAGCCCGACAGAGCCCGACAGAGCCCAGTAGAGCCCAGTAGAGCCCGACAGAGACCGACAGAGCCCGACAGAGCCCGACAGAACCCGACAGAGCCCGACAGAGACCAGTTGAGCCCGACAGAGCCCGACAGAGCCCGACAGAGCCCGACAGGGCCCGACAGGGCCCAGTAGAGCCCGACAGAGCCCGACAGAGCCCGACAGAGCCCAGTAGAGCCCGACAGAGCCCGACAGAGCCCGACAGAGCCCGACAGGGCCCGACAGAGCCTGACAGAGCCCGACAAAGCCCAGTAGAGCCCGACAGAGCCCGACAGGGCCCAGTAGAGCCCGACAGAGCCCGACAGAGCCCGACAGAGCCCGACAGAGCCCGACAGGCCCCGACAGGGCCCAGAAGAGCCCGACAGAGCCCGACAGAGCCCGACAGAACCCGACAGAGCCCGACAGAGCCCGACAGAGCCCGACAGGGCCCGACAGGGCCCGACAGAGCCCGACAGGGCCCAGTAGAGCCCGAGAGAGCCCGACAGAGCCCAGTAGAGCCCAGTAGAGCCCGACAGAGCCCGACAGAGCCCGACAGAGCCCGACAGAACCCGACAGAGCCCGACAGGGCCCAGTAGAGCCCGACAGAGCCCGACAGAGCCCGACAGAGCCCGACAGAGTCCAGTAGAGCCCGACAGAGCCCGACAGAGCCCGACAGAGCCCGACAGGGCCCGACAGGGCCCAGAAGAGCCCGACAGAGCCCGACAGAGCCCGACAGGGCCCAGAAGAGCCCGACAGAGCCCGACAGAGCCCGACAGAGCCCGACAGGGCCCGACAGAGCCCGACAGGGCCCAGTAGAGCCCGAGAGAGCCCGACAGAGCCCAGTAGAGCCCAGTAGAGCCCGACAGAGCCCGACAGAGCCCGACAGAGCCCGACAGAACCCGACAGAGCCCGACAGGGCCCAGTAGAGCCCGACAGAGCCCGACAGAGCCCGACAGAGCCCGACAGGGCCCGACAGGGCCCAGTAGAGCCCGACAGAGCCCGACAGAGCCCGACAGAGCCCGACAGAGCCCAGTAGAGCCCAACAGAGCCCGACAGAGCCCGACAGAGCCCGACAGGGCCCAGTAGAGCCCGACAGAGCCCGACAGAGCCCGACAGAGCCCGACAGAGCCCGACAGGGCCCGACAGGGCCCGACAGAGCCCAGTAGAGCTCGACAGAGCCCGACAGAGCCCGACAGAGCCCGACAGAGCCCGACAGGGCCCGACAGGGCCCAGTAGAGCCCGACAGAGCCCGACAGAGCCCGACAGGGCCCGACAGGGCCCGACAGGGCCCGACAGAGCCCGACAGGGCCCGACCGGGCCCGACAGAGCCCGACAGAGACCAGTAGACCCCGACAGAGCCCGACAGAGCCCGACAGAGCCCGACAGGGCCCAGTAGAGCCCAGTAGAACCCGACAGAGCCCGACAGAGCCCGACAGAGCCCGACAGAGCCCGACAGAGCCTGACAGGGCCCGACAGGGCCCGACAGAGCCCGACAGAGCCCGACAGGGCCCGACAGGGCCCGACAGAGCTCGACAGGGCCCGACAGGTCCCAACAGAGCCCGACAGAGCCCGACAGAGCCCGACAGGGCCCGACAGGGCCCGACAGGGCCCGACAGAACCCGACAGAGCCCGACAGAGCCCAGTAGAGCCGGACAGAGCCCGACAGAGCCCGACAGAGCTCGACAGAGCCCGACAGGGCCCAGTAGAGCCCGACAGAGCCCGACAGAGCCCGACAGGGCCCGACAGAGCTCGACAGAGCCGGACAGGGCCCAGTAGAGCCCGACAGAGCCCGACAGAGCCCGACAGGGCCCGACAGAGCCCAGTAGAGCCCGACAGAGCCCGACAGAGCCCGACAGAGCCCGACAGGGCCCGACAGGGCCCGACAGGGCCCGACAGGGCCCGACAGAGCCCGACAGAGCCCGACAGAGCCCAGTAGAGCTCGACAGAGCCCGACAGAGCCCGACAGAGCCCGACAGAGCCCGACAGGGCCCGACAGATACCGACAGAGCCCGCCAGAGCCCGACAGGGCCCAGTAGAGCCCGACAGAGCCCGACAGAGCCCGACAGAGCCTGACAGAGCCCGACAGAGCCCGACAGAGCCCGACAGGGCCCGACAGGGCCCAGTAGAGCCCGACAGAGCCCGACAGAGCCCGACAGAGCCCAGTAGAGCCCGACAGAGCCCGACAGAGCCCGACAGGGCCCGACAGAGCCTGACAGAGCCCGACAAAGCCCAGTAGAGCCCGAGAGAGCCCGACAGGGCCCAGTAGAGCCCGACAGAGCCCGACAGAGCCCGACAGAGCCCGACAGGGCCCGACAGGGCCCAGAAGAGCCCGACAGACCCCGACAGAGCCCGACAGAACCCGACAGAGCCCGACAGAGCCCGACAGAGCCCGACAGGGCCCGACAGGGCCCGACAGAGCCCGACAGGGCCCAGTAGAGCCCGAGAGAGCCCGACAGAGCCCAGTAGAGCCCAGTAGAGCCCGACAGAGCCCGACAGAGCCCGACAGAGCCCGACAGAACCCGACAGAGCCCGACAGGGCCCAGTAGAGCCCGACAGAGCCCGACAGAGCCCGACAGAGCCTGACAGGGCCCGACAGGGCCCAGTAGAGCCCGACAGAGCCCGACAGAGCCCGACAGAGCCCGACAGAGTCCAGTAGAGCCCGACAGAGCCCGACAGAGCCCGACAGAGCCCGACAGGGCCCGACAGGGCCCTGTAGAGCCCGACAGAGCCCGACAGAGCCCGACAGAGCCCGACAGGGCCCGACAGGGCCCAGAAGAGCCCGACAGAGCCCGACAGAGCCCGACAGGGCCCAGAAGAGCCCGACAGAGCCCGACAGAGCCCGACAGAGCCCGACAGGGCCCGACAGAGCCCGACAGGGCCCAGTAGAGCCCGAGAGAGCCCGACAGAGCCCAGTAGAGCCCAGTAGAGCCCGACAGAGCCCGACAGAGCCCGACAGAGCCTGACAGAACCCGACAGAGCCCGACAGGGCCCAGTAGAGCCCGACAGAGCCCGACAGAGCCCGACAGAGCCCGACAGGGCCCGACAGGGCCCAGTAGAGCCCGACAGAGCCCGACAGAGCCCGACAGAGCCCGACAGAGCCCAGTAGAGCCCGACAGAGCCCGACAGAGCCCGACAGAGCCCGACAGGGCCCAGTAGAGCCCGAGAGAGCCCGACAGAGCCCGACAGAGCCCGACAGGGCCCGACAGGGCCCGACAGAGCCCAGTAGAGCCCGACAGAGCCCGACAGAGCCCGACAGAGCCCGACAGGGCCCGACAGGGCCCAGTAGAGCCCGACAGAGCCCGACAGAGCCCGACAGGGCCCGACAGGGCCCGACAGAGCCCGACAGAGCCCGACAGGGCCCGACCGGGCCCGACAGAGCCCGACAGAGACCAGTAGAGCCCGACAGAGCCCGACAGAGCCCGACAGAGCCCGACAGAGCCCGACAGGGCCCAGTAGAGCCCAGTAGAACCCGACAGAGCCCGACAGAGCCCGACAGAGCTCGACAGGGCCCGACAGGTCCCAACAGAGCCCGACAGAGCCCGACAGAGCCCGACAGGGCCCGACAGGGCCCGACAGGGCCCGACAGGGCCCGACAGAACCCGACAGAGCCCGACAGAGCCCAGTAGAGCCGGACAGAGCCCGACAGAGCCCGACAGAGCCCGACAGAGCCCGACAGGGCCCAGTAGAGCCCGACAGAGCCCGACAGAGCCCGACAGGGCCCGACAGAGCTCGACAGAGCCGGACAGGGCCCAGTAGAGCCCGACAGAGCCCGACAGAGCCCGACAGGGCCCGACAGAGCCCGACAGAGCCCAGTAGAGCCCGACAGAGCCCGACAGAGCCCGACAGAGCCCGACAAAGCCCGACAGGGCCCGACAGGGCCCGACAGAGCCCGACAGAGCCCGACAGAGCCCGACAGAGCCCAGTAGAGCTCGACAGAGCCCGACAGAGCCCGACAGAGCCCGACAGGGCCCGACAGGGCCCGACAGGGAACAGTAGAGCCCAGTAGAGCCCGACAGAGCCCGACAGAGCCCGACAGGGCCCGACAGGGAACAGTAGAGCCCAGTAGAGCCCGACAGAGCCCGACAGAGCCCGACAGAGCCCGACAGAGCCCGACAGGGCCCGACAGATACCGACAGAGCCCGCCAGAGCCCGACAGGGCCCAGTAGAGCCCGACAGAGCCCGACAGAGCCCGACAGAGCCCGACAGGGCCCGACAGGGCCCGACAGAGCCCGACAGGGCCCAACAGGGCCCGACAGAGCCCAGTAGAGCCCGACAGAGCCCGACAGAGCCCGACAGAACCCGACAGAGCCCGACAGAGCCCAGTAGAGCCCTACAGAGCCCGACAGAGCCCGACAGAGCCCGACAGGGCCCGACAGGGCCCGACAGGGCCCAGTAGAGCCCGACAGAGCCCGACAGAGCCCGACAGAGCCCGACAGGGCCCGACAGGGCCCAGAAGAGCCCGACAGAGCCCGACAGAGCCCGACAGAGCCCGACAGAACCCGACAGAGCCCGACAGAGCCCGACAGGGCCCGACAGGGTCCGACAGAGCCCGACAGAGCCCGACAGGGCCCAGTAGAGCCCGACAGAGCCCGACAGAGCCCAGTAGAGCCCAGTAGAGCCCGACAGAGACCGACAGAGCCCGACAGAGCCCGACAGAACCCGACAGAGCCCGACAGAGACCAGTTGAGCCCGACAGAGCCCGACAGAGCCCGACAGAGCCCGACAGGGCCCGACAGGGCCCAGTAGAGCCCGACAGAGCCCGACAGAGCCCGACAGAGCCCAGTAGAGCCCGACAGAGCCCGACAGAGCCCGACAGAGCCCGACAGGGCCCGACAGAGCCTGACAGAGCCCGACAAAGCCCAGTAGAGCCCGACAGAGCCCGACAGGGCCCAGTAGAGCCCGACAGAGCCCGACAGAGCCCGACAGAGCCCGACAGAGCCCGACAGGGCCCGACAGGTCCCAGAAGAGCCCGACAGAGCCCGACAGAGCCCGACAGAACCCGACAGAGCCCGACAGAGCCCGACAGAGC
Organism: Caloenas nicobarica; assembly: GCF_036013445.1. Lineage (NCBI taxonomy): Eukaryota > Metazoa > Chordata > Aves > Columbiformes > Columbidae > Caloenas > Caloenas nicobarica. The sequence goes on along the minus strand of NW_027017245.1, from coordinate 92,973 downwards.
CCGACAGGGCCCGACAGAGCCCGACAGGGCCCAGTAGAGCCCGAGAGAGCCCGACAGAGCCCAGTAGAGCCCAGTAGAGCCCGACAGAGCCCGACAGAGCCCGACAGAGCCCGACAGAACCCGACAGAGCCCGACAGGGCCCAGTAGAGCCCGACAGAGCCCGACAGAGCCCGACAGAGCCCGACAGAGCCCGACAGAGTCCAGTAGAGCCCGACAGAGCCCGACAGAGCCCGACAGAGCCCGACAGGGCCCGACAGGGCCCAGAAGAGCCCGACAGAGCCCGACAGAGCCCGACAGGGCCCAGAAGAGCCCGACAGAGCCCGACAGAGCCCGACAGAGCCCGACAGGGCCCGACAGAGCCCGACAGGGCCCAGTAGAGCCCGAGAGAGCCCGACAGAGCCCAGTAGAGCCCAGTAGAGCCCGACAGAGCCCGACAGAGCCCGACAGAGCCCGACAGAACCCGACAGAGCCCGACAGGGCCCAGTAGAGCCCGACAGAGCCCGACAGAGCCCGACAGAGCCCGACAGGGCCCGACAGGGCCCAGTAGAGCCCGACAGAGCCCGACAGAGCCCGACAGAGCCCGACAGAGCCCAGTAGAGCCCAACAGAGCCCGACAGAGCCCGACAGAGCCCGACAGGTCCCAGTAGAGCCCGACAGAGCCCGACAGAGCCCGACAGAGCCCGACAGAGCCCGACAGGGCCCGACAGGGCCCGACAGAGCCCAGTAGAGCTCGACAGAGCCCGACAGAGCCCGACAGAGCCCGACAGAGCCCGACAGGGCCCGACAGGGCCCAGTAGAGCCCGACAGAGCCCGACAGAGCCCGACAGGGCCCGACAGGGCCCGACAGAGCCCGACAGAGCCCGACAGGGCCCGACCGGGCCCGACAGAGCCCGACAGAGACCAGTAGACCCCGACAGAGCCCGACAGAGCCCGACAGAGCCCGACAGGGCCCAGTAGAGCCCAGTAGAACCCGACAGAGCCCGACAGAGCCCGACAGAGCCCGACAGAGCCCGACAGAGCCTGACAGGGCCCGACAGGGCCCGACAGAGCCCGACAGAGCCCGACAGGGCCCGACAGGGCCCGACAGAGCTCGACAGGGCCCGACAGGTCCCAACAGAGCCCGACAGAGCCCGACAGAGCCCGACAGGGCCCGACAGGGCCCGACAGGGCCCGACAGAACCCGACAGAGCCCGACAGAGCCCAGTAGAGCCGGACAGAGCCCGACAGAGCCCGACAGAGCTCGACAGAGCCCGACAGGGCCCAGTAGAGCCCGACAGAGCCCGACAGAGCCCGACAGGGCCCGACAGAGCTCGACAGAGCCGGACAGGGCCCAGTAGAGCCCGACAGAGCCCGACAGAGCCCGACAGGGCCCGACAGAGCCCAGTAGAGCCCGACAGAGCCCGACAGAGCCCGACAGAGCCCGACAGGGCCCGACAGGGCCCGACAGAGCCCGACAGGGCCCGACAGAGCCCGACAGAGCCCGACAGAGCCCGACAGAGCCCAGTAGAGCTCGACAGAGCCCGACAGAGCCCGACAGAGCCCGACAGAGCCCGACAGGGCCCGACAGATACCGACAGAGCCCGCCAGAGCCCGACAGGGCCCAGTAGAGCCCGACAGAGCCCGACAGAGCCCGACAGGGCCCGACAGAGCCCGACAGAGCCCAGTAGAGCTCGACAGAGCCCGACAGAGCCCGACAGAGCCCGACAGGGCCCGACAGGGCCCGACAGGGAACAGTAGAGCCCAGTAGAGCCCGACAGAGCCCGACAGAGCCCGACAGAGCCCGACAGAGCCCGACAGGGCCCGACAGGGCCCAGTAGAGCCCGACAGAGCCCGACAGGGCCCGACAGGGCCCGACAGGGCCCAGTAGAGCCCGACAGAGCCCGACAGAGCCCGACAGAGCCCGACAGAGCCCGACAGAACCCGACAGAGCCCGACAGGGCCCGACAGGGCCCGACAGAGCCCGACAGAGCCCGACAGAGCCCGACAGGGCCCAGTAGAGCCCGACAGAGCCCGACAGAGCCCGACAGAGCCCGACAGGGCCCGACAGGGCCCAGTAGAGCCCGACAGAGCCCGACAGAGCCCGACAGGGCCCGACAGGGCCCGACAGGGCCCGACAGAGCCCGACAGAGCCCGACAGAGACCAGTAGAGCCCGACAGAGCCCGACAGAGCCCGACAGAGCCCGACAGGGCCCGACAGGGCCCGACAGAGCCCGACAGAGCCCGACAGAACCCGACAGAGCCCGACAGAGCCCGACAAAGCCCGACAGGGCCCGACAGTGCCCGACAGAGCCCGACAGGGCCCGACAGAGCCCGACAGAGCCCGACAGGGCCCGACAGAGCCCGACAGAGCCCGACAGGGCCCGACACACCCCGACAGGGCCCGACAGAGCCCGACAGAGCTCGACAGAGCCCGACAGGGCCCAGTAGAGCCCGACAGAGCCCGACAGAGCCCGACAGGGCCCGACAGAGCTCGACAGAGCCGGACAGGGCCCAGTAGAGCCCGACAGAGCCCGACAGAGCCCGACAGGGCCCGACAGAGCCCAGTAGAGCCCGACAGAGCCCGACAGAGCCCGACAGAGCCCGACAGGGCCCGACAGGGCCCGACAGAGCCCGACAGGGCCCGACAGAGCCCGACAGAGCCCGACAGAGCCCGACAGAGCCCAGTAGAGCTCGACAGAGCCCGACAGAGCCCGACAGAGCCCGACAGAGCCCGACAGGGCCCGACAGATACCGACAGAGCCCGCCAGAGCCCGACAGGGCCCAGTAGAGCCCGACAGAGCCCGACAGAGCCCGACAGGGCCCGACAGAGCCCGACAGAGCCCAGTAGAGCTCGACAGAGCCCGACAGAGCCCGACAGAGCCCGACAGGGCCCGACAGGGCCCGACAGGGAACAGTAGAGCCCAGTAGAGCCCGACAGAGCCCGACAGAGCCCGACAGAGCCCGACAGAGCCCGACAGGGCCCGACAGGGCCCAGTAGAGCCCGACAGAGCCCGACAGGGCCCGACAGGGCCCGACAGGGCCCAGTAGAGCCCGACAGAGCCCGACAGAGCCCGACAGAGCCCGACAGAGCCCGACAGAACCCGACAGAGCCCGACAGGGCCCGACAGGGCCCGACAGAGCCCGACAGAGCCCGACAGAGCCCGACAGGGCCCAGTAGAGCCCGACAGAGCCCGACAGAGCCCGACAGAGCCCGACAGGGCCCGACAGGGCCCAGTAGAGCCCGACAGAGCCCGACAGAGCCCGACAGGGCCCGACAGGGCCCGACAGGGCCCGACAGAGCCCGACAGAGCCCGACAGAGACCAGTAGAGCCCGACAGAGCCCGACAGAGCCCGACAGAGCCCGACAGGGCCCGACAGGGCCCGACAGAGCCCGACAGAGCCCGACAGAACCCGACAGAGCCCGACAGAGCCCGACAAAGCCCGACAGGGCCCGACAGTGCCCGACAGAGCCCGACAGGGCCCGACAGAGCCCGACAGAGCCCGACAGGGCCCGACAGAGCCCGACAGAGCCCGACAGGGCCCGACACACCCCGACAGGGCCCGACAGAGCCCGACAGGGCCCGACAGAGCCCGACAGGGCCCGACAGGGCCCGACAGAGCCCGACAGGGCCCGACAGAACCCGACAGAGCCCGACAGAGCCCAGTAGAGCCTGACAGAGCCCGACAAAGCCCAGTAGAGCCCGACAGAGCCCGACAGGGCCCAGTAGAGCCCGACAGAGCCCGACAGAGCCCGACAGAGCCCGACAGAGCCCGACAGGGCCCGACAGGGCCCAGAAGAGCCCGACAGAGCCCGACAGAGCCCGACAGAACCCGACAGAGCCCGACAGAGCCCGACAGAGCCCGACAGGGCCCGACAGGGCCCGACAGAGCCCGACAGGGCCCAGTAGAGCCCGAGAGAGCCCGACAGAGCCCAGTAGAGCCCAGTAGAGCCCGACAGAGCCCGACAGAGCCCGACAGAACCCGACAGAACCCGACAGAGCCCGACAGGGCCCAGTAGAGCCCGACAGAGCCCGACAGAGCCCGACAGAGCCCGACAGAGCCCGACAGAGTCCAGTAGAGCCCGACAGAGCCCGACAGAGCCCGACAGAGCCCGACAGGGCCCGACAGGGCCCAGAAGAGCCCGACAGAGCCCGACAGAGCCCGACAGGGCCCAGAAGAGCCCGACAGAGCCCGACAGAGCCCGACAGAGCCCGACAGGGCCCGACAGAGCCCGACAGGGCCCAGTAGAGCCCGAGAGAGCCCGACAGAGCCCAGTAGAGCCCAGTAGAGCCCGACAGAGCCCGACAGAGCCCGACAGAGCCTGACAGAACCCGACAGAGCCCGACAGGGCCCAGTAGAGCCCGACAGAGCCCGACAGAGCCCGACAGAGCCCGACAGGGCCCGACAGGGCCCAGTAGAGCCCGACAGAGCCCGACAGAGCCCGACAGAGCCCGACAGAGCCCAGTAGAGCCCGACAGAGCCCGACAGAGCCCGACAGAGCCCGACAGGGCCCAGTAGAGCCCGAGAGAGCCCGACAGAGCCCGACAGAGCCCGACAGGGCCCGACAGGGCCCGACAGAGCCCAGTAGAGCCCGACAGAGCCCGACAGAGCCCGACAGAGCCCGACAGGGCCCGACAGGGCCCAGTAGAGCCCGACAGAGCCCGACAGAGCCCGACAGGGCCCGACAGGGCCCGACAGAGCCCGACAGAGCCCGACAGGGCCCGACCGGGCCCGACAGAGCCCGACAGAGACCAGTAGAGCCCGACAGAGCCCGACAGAGCCCGACAGAGCCCGACAGAGCCCGACAGGGCCCAGTAGAGCCCAGTAGAACCCGACAGAGCCCGACAGAGCCCGACAGAGCTCGACAGGGCCCGACAGGTCCCAACAGAGCCCGACAGAGCCCGACAGAGCCCGACAGGGCCCGACAGGGCCCGACAGGGCCCGACAGGGCCCGACAGAACCCGACAGAGCCCGACAGAGCCCAGTAGAGCCGGACAGAGCCCGACAGAGCCCGACAGAGCCCGACAGAGCCCGACAGGGCCCAGTAGAGCCCGACAGAGCCCGACAGAGCCCGACAGGGCCCGACAGAGCTCGACAGAGCCGGACAGGGCCCAGTAGAGCCCGACAGAGCCCGACAGAGCCCGACAGGGCCCGACAGAGCCCGACAGAGCCCAGTAGAGCCCGACAGAGCCCGACAGAGCCCGACAGAGCCCGACAAAGCCCGACAGGGCCCGACAGGGCCCGACAGAGCCCGACAGAGCCCGACAGAGCCCGACAGAGCCCAGTAGAGCTCGACAGAGCCCGACAGAGCCCGACAGAGCCCGACAGGGCCCGACAGGGCCCGACAGGGAACAGTAGAGCCCAGTAGAGCCCGACAGAGCCCGACAGAGCCCGACAGGGCCCGACAGGGAACAGTAGAGCCCAGTAGAGCCCGACAGAGCCCGACAGAGCCCGACAGAGCCCGACAGAGCCCGACAGGGCCCGACAGATACCGACAGAGCCCGCCAGAGCCCGACAGGGCCCAGTAGAGCCCGACAGAGCCCGACAGAGCCCGACAGAGCCCGACAGGGCCCGACAGGGCCCGACAGAGCCCGACAGGGCCCAACAGGGCCCGACAGAGCCCAGTAGAGCCCGACAGAGCCCGACAGAGCCCGACAGAACCCGACAGAGCCCGACAGAGCCCAGTAGAGCCCTACAGAGCCCGACAGAGCCCGACAGAGCCCGACAGGGCCCGACAGGGCCCGACAGGGCCCAGTAGAGCCCGACAGAGCCCGACAGAGCCCGACAGAGCCCGACAGGGCCCGACAGGGCCCAGAAGAGCCCGACAGAGCCCGACAGAGCCCGACAGAGCCCGACAGAACCCGACAGAGCCCGACAGAGCCCGACAGAGCCCGACAGGGCCCGACAGGGTCCGACAGAGCCCGACAGAGCCCGACAGGGCCCAGTAGAGCCCGACAGAGCCCGACAGAGCCCAGTAGAGCCCAGTAGAGCCCGACAGAGACCGACAGAGCCCGACAGAGCCCGACAGAACCCGACAGAGCCCGACAGAGACCAGTTGAGCCCGACAGAGCCCGACAGAGCCCGACAGAGCCCGACAGGGCCCGACAGGGCCCAGTAGAGCCCGACAGAGCCCGACAGAGCCCGACAGAGCCCAGTAGAGCCCGACAGAGCCCGACAGAGCCCGACAGAGCCCGACAGGGCCCGACAGAGCCTGACAGAGCCCGACAAAGCCCAGTAGAGCCCGACAGAGCCCGACAGGGCCCAGTAGAGCCCGACAGAGCCCGACAGAGCCCGACAGAGCCCGACAGAGCCCGACAGGGCCCGACAGGTCCCAGAAGAGCCCGACAGAGCCCGACAGAGCCCGACAGAACCCGACAGAGCCCGACAGAGCCCGACAGAGCCCGACAGGGCCCGACAGAGCCCGACAGGGCCCAGTAGAGCCCGAGAGAGCCCGACAGAGCCCAGTAGAGCCCAGTAGAGCCCGACAGAGCCCGACAGAGCCCGACAGAGCCCGACAGAACCCGACAGAGCCCGACAGGGCCCAGTAGAGCCCGACAGAGCCCGACAGAGCCCGACAGAGCCCGACAGAGCCCGACAGAGTCCAGTAGAGCCCGACAGAGCCCGACAGAGCCCGACAGAGCCCGACAGGGCCCGACAGGGCCCAGAAGAGCCCGACAGAGCCCGACAGAGCCCGACAGGGCCCAGAAGAGCCCGACAGAGCCCGACAGAGCCCGACAGAGCCCGACAGGGCCCGACAGAGCCCGACAGGGCCCAGTAGAGCCCGAGAGAGCCCGACAGAGCCCAGTAGAGCCCAGTAGAGCCCGACAGAGCCCGACAGAGCCCGACAGAGCCCGACAGAACCCGACAGAGCCCGACAGGGCCCAGTAGAGCCCGACAGAGCCCGACAGAGCCCGACAGAGCCCGACAGGGCCCGACAGGGCCCAGTAGAGCCCGACAGAGCCCGACAGAGCCCGACAGAGCCCGACAGAGCCCAGTAGAGCCCAACAGAGCCCGACAGAGCCCGACAGAGCCCGACAGGGCCCAGTAGAGCCCGACAGAGCCCGACAGAGCCCGACAGAGCCCGACAGAGCCCGACAGGGCCCGACAGGGCCCGACAGAGCCCAGTAGAGCTCGACAGAGCCCGACAGAGCCCGACAGAGCCCGACAGAGCCCGACAGGGCCCGACAGGGCCCAGTAGAGCCCGACAGAGCCCGACAGAGCCCGACAGGGCCCGACAGGGCCCGACAGAGCCCGACAGAGCCCGACAGGGCCCGACCGGGCCCGACAGAGCCCGACAGAGACCAGTAGACCCCGACAGAGCCCGACAGAGCCCGACAGAGCCCGACAGGGCCCAGTAGAGCCCAGTAGAACCCGACAGAGCCCGACAGAGCCCGACAGAGCCCGACAGAGCCCGACAGAGCCTGACAGGGCCCGACAGGGCCCGACAGAGCCCGACAGAGCCCGACAGGGCCCGACAGGGCCCGACAGAGCTCGACAGGGCCCGACAGGTCCCAACAGAGCCCGACAGAGCCCGACAGAGCCCGACAGGGCCCGACAGGGCCCGACAGGGCCCGACAGAACCCGACAGAGCCCGACAGAGCCCAGTAGAGCCGGACAGAGCCCGACAGAGCCCGACAGAGCTCGACAGAGCCCGACAGGGCCCAGTAGAGCCCGACAGAGCCCGACAGAGCCCGACAGGGCCCGACAGAGCTCGACAGAGCCGGACAGGGCCCAGTAGAGCCCGACAGAGCCCGACAGAGCCCGACAGGGCCCGACAGAGCCCAGTAGAGCCCGACAGAGCCCGACAGAGCCCGACAGAGCCCGACAGGGCCCGACAGGGCCCGACAGAGCCCGACAGGGCCCGACAGAGCCCGACAGAGCCCGACAGAGCCCGACAGAGCCCAGTAGAGCTCGACAGAGCCCGACAGAGCCCGACAGAGCCCGACAGAGCCCGACAGGGCCCGACAGATACCGACAGAGCCCGCCAGAGCCCGACAGGGCCCAGTAGAGCCCGACAGAGCCCGACAGAGCCCGACAGGGCCCGACAGAGCCCGACAGAGCCCAGTAGAGCTCGACAGAGCCCGACAGAGCCCGACAGAGCCCGACAGGGCCCGACAGGGCCCGACAGGGAACAGTAGAGCCCAGTAGAGCCCGACAGAGCCCGACAGAGCCCGACAGAGCCCGACAGAGCCCGACAGGGCCCGACAGGGCCCAGTAGAGCCCGACAGAGCCCGACAGGGCCCGACAGGGCCCGACAGGGCCCAGTAGAGCCCGACAGAGCCCGACAGAGCCCGACAGAGCCCGACAGAGCCCGACAGAACCCGACAGAGCCCGACAGGGCCCGACAGGGCCCGACAGAGCCCGACAGAGCCCGACAGAGCCCGACAGGGCCCAGTAGAGCCCGACAGAGCCCGACAGAGCCCGACAGAGCCCGACAGGGCCCGACAGGGCCCAGTAGAGCCCGACAGAGCCCGACAGAGCCCGACAGGGCCCGACAGGGCCCGACAGGGCCCGACAGAGCCCGACAGAGCCCGACAGAGACCAGTAGAGCCCGACAGAGCCCGACAGAGCCCGACAGAGCCCGACAGGGCCCGACAGGGCCCGACAGAGCCCGACAGAGCCCGACAGAACCCGACAGAGCCCGACAGAGCCCGACAAAGCCCGACAGGGCCCGACAGTGCCCGACAGAGCCCGACAGGGCCCGACAGAGCCCGACAGAGCCCGACAGGGCCCGACAGAGCCCGACAGAGCCCGACAGGGCCCGACACACCCCGACAGGGCCCGACAGAGCCCGACAGGGCCCGACAGAGCCCGACAGGGCCCGACAGGGCCCGACAGAGCCCGACAGGGCCCGACAGAACCCGACAGAGCCCGACAGAGCCCAGTAGAGCCTGACAGAGCCCGACAAAGCCCAGTAGAGCCCGACAGAGCCCGACAGGGCCCAGTAGAGCCCGACAGAGCCCGACAGAGCCCGACAGAGCCCGACAGAGCCCGACAGGGCCCGACAGGGCCCAGAAGAGCCCGACAGAGCCCGACAGAGCCCGACAGAACCCGACAGAGCCCGACAGAGCCCGACAGAGCCCGACAGGGCCCGACAGGGCCCGACAGAGCCCGACAGGGCCCAGTAGAGCCCGAGAGAGCCCGACAGAGCCCAGTAGAGCCCAGTAGAGCCCGACAGAGCCCGACAGAGCCCGACAGAACCCGACAGAACCCGACAGAGCCCGACAGGGCCCAGTAGAGCCCGACAGAGCCCGACAGAGCCCGACAGAGCCCGACAGAGCCCGACAGAGTCCAGTAGAGCCCGACAGAGCCCGACAGAGCCCGACAGAGCCCGACAGGGCCCGACAGGGCCCAGAAGAGCCCGACAGAGCCCGACAGAGCCCGACAGGGCCCAGAAGAGCCCGACAGAGCCCGACAGAGCCCGACAGAGCCCGACAGGGCCCGACAGAGCCCGACAGGGCCCAGTAGAGCCCGAGAGAGCCCGACAGAGCCCAGTAGAGCCCAGTAGAGCCCGACAGAGCCCGACAGAGCCCGACAGAGCCCGACAGAACCCGACAGAGCCCGACAGGGCCCAGTAGAGCCCGACAGAGCCCGACAGAGCCCGACAGAGCCCGACAGGGCCCGACAGGGCCCAGTAGAGCCCGACAGAGCCCGACAGAGCCCGACAGAGCCCGACAGAGCCCAGTAGAGCCCGACAGAGCCCGACAGAGCCCGACAGAGCCCGACAGGGCCCAGTAGAGCCCGACAGAGCCCGACAGAGCCCGACAGAGCCCGACAGAGCCCGACAGGGCCCGACAGGGCCCGACAGAGCCCAGTAGAGCTCGACAGAGCCCGACAGAGCCCGACAGAGCCCGACAGAGCCCGACAGGGCCCGACAGGGCCCAGTAGAGCCCGACAGAGCCCGACAGAGCCCGACAGGGCCCAACAGGGCCCGACAGAGCCCGACAGAGCCCGACAGGGCCCGACCGGGCCCGACAGAGCCCGACAGAGACCAGTAGACCCCGACAGAGCCCGACAGAGCCCGACAGAGCCCGACAAGGCCCAGTAGAGCCCAGTAGAACCCGACAGAGCCCGACAGAGCCCGACAGAGCCTGACAGAGCCCGACAGAGCCTGACAGGGCCCGACAGGGCCCGACAGAGCCCGACAGAGCCCGACAGGGCCCGACAGGGCCCGACAGAGCTCGACAGGGCCCGACAGGTCCCAACAGAGCCCGACAGAGCCCGACAGAGCCCGACAGGGCCCGACAGGGCCCGACAGGGCCCGACAGAACCCGACAGAGCCCGACAGAGCCCAGTAGAGCCGGACAGAGCCCGACAGAGCCCGACAGAGCTCGACAGAGCCCAACAGGGCCCAGTAGAGCCCGACAGAGCCCGACAGAGCCCGACAGGGCCCGACAGAGCTCGACAGAGCCGGACAGGGCCCAGTAGAGCCTGACAGAGCCCGACAGAGCCCGACAGGGCCCGACAGAGCCCAGTAGAGCCCGACAGAGCCCGACAGAGCCCGACAGAGCCCGACAGAGCCCGACAAAGCCCGACAGGGCCCGACAGGGCCCGACAGAGCCCGACAGAGCCCGACAGAGCCCGACAGAGCCCAGTAGAGCTCGACAGAGCCCGACAGAGCCCGACAGAGCCCGACAGAGCCCGACAGGGCCCGACAGATACCGACAGAGCCCTCCAGAGCCCGACAGGGCCCAGTAGAGCCCGACAGAGCCCGACAGAGCCCGACAGGGCCCGACAGAGCCCGACAGAGCCCAGTAGAGCTCGACAGAGCCCGACAGAGCCCGACAGAGCCCGACAGGGCCCGACAGGGCCCGACAGGGAACAGTAGAGCCCAGTAGAGCCCGACAGAGCCCGACAGAGCCCGACAGAGCCCGACAGAGCCCGACAGGGCCCGACAGGGCCCGACAGGGCCCAGTAGAGCCCGACAGAGCCCGACAGGGCCCGACAGGGCCCGACAGGGCCCAGTAGAGCCCGACAGAGCCCGACAGAGCCCGACAGAGCCCGACAGAGCCCGACAGAACCCGACAGAGCCCGACAGGGCCCGACAGGGCCCGACAGAGCCCGACAGAGCCCGACAGAGCCCGACAGGGCCCAGTAGAGCCCGACAGAGCCCGACAGAGCCCGACAGAGCCCGACAGGGCCCGACAGGGCCCAGTAGAGCCCGACAGAGCCCGACAGAGCCCGACAGGGCCCGACAGGGCCCGACAGGGCCCGACAGAGCCCGACAGAGCCCGACAGAGACCAGTAGAGCCCGACAGAGCCCGACAGAGCCCGACAGAGCCCGACAGGGCCCGACAGGGCCCGACAGAGCCCGACAGAGCCCGACAGAACCCGACAGAGCCCGACAGAGCCCGACAAAGCCCGACAGGGCCCGACAGTGCCCGACAGAGCCCGACAGGGCCCGACAGAGCCCGACAGAGCCCGACAGGGCCCGACAGAGCCCGACAGAGCCCGACAGGGCCCGACACACCCCGACAGGGCCCGACAGAGCCCGACAGGGCCCGACAGAGCCCGACAGGGCCCGACAGGGCCCGACAGAGCCCGACAGGGCCCGACAGGGCCCGACAGAGCCCGACAGAGCCCGACAGAACCCGACAGAGCCCGACAGAGCCCAGTAGAGCCCGACAGAGCCCGACAGAGCCCGACAGAGCGCGACAGGGCCCGACAGGGCCCGACAGGGCCCAGTAGAGCCCGACAGAGCCCGACAGAGCCCGACAGAACCCGACAGAGCCCGACAGAGCCCAGTAGAGCCCGACAGAGCCCGACAGAGCCCGACAGAGCCCGACAGGGCCCGACAGGTCCCGACAGGGCCCAGTAGAGCCCGACAGAGCCCGACAGAGCCCGACAGAGCCCGACAGGGCCCGACAGGGCCCAGTAGAGCCCGACAGAGCCCGACAGAGCCCGACAGAGCCCAGTAGAGCCCAGTAGAGCCCGACAGAGCCCGACACAGCCCGACAGAGCCCGACAGAGCCCGACAGGGCCCGACAGAGCCCGACAGAGCCCGACAGAGCCCGACAGGGCCCAGTAGAGCCCGACAGAGCCTGACAGAGCCCGAGAGAGCCCGACAGGGACCGACAGAGCCCGACAGAGCACGACAGGTCCCGACAGGGCCCGACAGAGCCCGACAGAGCCCGACAGGGCCCGACAGAGCCCGACAGAGCCCGACAGGGCCCAGTAGATCCCAGTAGAACCCGACAGAGCCCAGTAGAGCCCGACAGAGCCCGACAGAGCCCGACACAGCCCGACAGGGCCCGACAGAGCCCGACAGAGCCCGACAGGGCCCGACAGAGCCCGACAGGGCCCAGTAGAGCCCGACAGAGCCCGACAAAGCCCGACAGAGCCCGACAGAGCCCAGTAGAGCCCGACAGAGCCCGACAGGGCCCGACAGGGCCAGACAGAGCCCGACAGAGCCCGACAGGGCCCGACAGGGCCCGACAGAGCCCAGTAGAGCCCGACAGAGCCCGACAGAGCCCGACAGAGCCCGACAGGGCCCGACAGGGCCCGACAGGGCCCAGTAGAGCCCGACAGAGCCCGACAGAGCCCGACAGAGCCCGACAGGGCCCGACAGAGCCCGACAGAGCCCGACAGGGACCGACAGAGCCCGACAGGGCCCGACAGGGCACGACAGAGCCCGACAGGGCCCGATAGGGCCCAGTAGAGCCCGACAGAGCCCGACAGAGCCCGACAGAGCCCGAAAGGGCCCGACAGGGCCCAGTAGAGCCCGACAGAGCCCGACAGAGCCCGACAGAGCCCAGTAGAGCCCAGTAGAGCCCGATAGAGCCCGATACAGCCCGACAGAGCCCGACAGAGCCCGACAGGGCCCGACAGAGCCCGACAGGGCCCGACAGAGCCCGACAGAGCCCGACAGGGCCCAGTAGAGCCCGACAGAGCCCGACAGAGCCCGACAGAGCCCGACAGGGACCGACAGAGCCCGACAGAGCCCGACAGATCCCGACAGGGCCCGACAGAGCCCGACAGAGCCCGACAGGCCCGACAGAGCCCAGTAGAGCCCGACAGAGCCCGACAGAGCCCGACAGGGCCCAGTAGAGCCCAGTAGAACCCGACAGAGCCCAGTAGAGCCTGACAGAGCCCGACAGAGCCCGACAGAGCCCGACAGGGCCCGACAGAGCCCGACAGGGCCCAGTAGAGCCCGACAAAGCCCGACAGAGCCCGACAGAGCCCAGTAGAGCCCGACAGAGCCCGACAGAGCCCGACAGGGCCCGACAGAGCCCGACAGAGCCCAGTAGAGCCCGACAGAGCCCGACAGAGCCTAGTAGAGCCCAGTAGAGCCCGACAGAGCCCGACAGAGCCCGACAGAGCCCGACAGGGCCCGACAGAGCCCGACAGAGCCCGACAGGGCCCGACAGGGCCCGACAGGGCCCAGTAGAGCCCGACAGAGCCCGACAGAGCCCGACAGGGCCCGACAGGGCCCGACAGAGCCCGACAGAGCCCGACAGAGCCCGACAGAACCCGACAGAGCCCGACAGGGCCCGACAGGGCCCGACAGAGCCCGACAGAGCCCGACAGAGCCCGTCAGGGCCCGACAGGGCCCAGTAGAGCCCGACAGAGCCCGACAAAGCCCGACAGAGCCCGACAGAGCCCAGTAGAGCCCGACAGAGCCCGACAGGGCCCGACAGAGCCCGACAGAGCCCGACAGAGCCCAGTAGAGCCCGACAGAGCCCGTCAGGGCCCGACAGGGCCCGACAGGACCCAGTAGAGCCCGACAGAGCCCGACAGAGCCCAGTAGAGCCCAGTAGAGCCCGACAGAGCCCGACAGAGCCCGACAGGGCCCGACAGGGCCCGACAGAGCCCGACAGGGCCCGACAGAGCCCAGTAGAGCCCGACAGAGCCCGACAGAGCCCGACAGGGCCCGACTGGGCCCGACAGAGCCCGACAGGGCCCGACAGGGCCCGACAGAGCCCAGTAGAGCCCGACAGAGCCCGACAGAGCCCGATAGAACCCGACAGAGCCCGACAGAGCCCAGTAGAGCCCTACAGAGCCCGACAGAGCCCGACAGAGCCCGACAGGGCCCGACAGGGCCCGACAGGGCCCAGTAGAGCCCGACAGAGCCCGACAGAGCCCGACAGAGCCCGACAGAGCCCGACAGGGCCCGACAGGGCCCAGAAGAGCCCGACAGAGCCCGACAGAGCCCGACAGAGCCCGACAGAACCCGACAGAGCCCGACAGAGCCCGACAGAGCCCGACAGGGCCTGACAGGGTCCGACAGAGCCCGACAGAGCCCGACAGGGCCCAGTAGAGCCCGACAGAGCCCGACAGAGCCCAGTAGAGCCCAGTAGAGCCCGACAGAGACCGACAGAGCCCGACAGAGCCCGACAGAACCCGACAGAGCCCGACAGAGACCAGTTGAGCCCGACAGAGCCCGACAGAGCCCGACAGAGCCCGACAGGGCCCGACAGGGCCCAGTAGAGCCCGACAGAGCCCGACAGAGCCCGACAGAGCCCAGTAGAGCCCGACAGAGCCCGACAGAGCCCGACAGAGCCCGACAGGGCCCGACAGAGCCTGACAGAGCCCGACAAAGCCCAGTAGAGCCCGAGAGAGCCCGACAGGGCCCAGTAGAGCCCGACAGAGCCCGACAGAGCCCGACAGAGCCCGACAGGGCCCGACAGGGCCCAGAAGAGCCCGACAGAGCCCGACAGAGCCCGACAGAACCCGACAGAGCCCGACAGAGCCCGACAGAGCCCGACAGGGCCCGACAGGGCCCGACAGAGTCCGACAGGGCCCAGTAGAGCCCGAGAGAGCCCGACAGAGCCCAGTAGAGCCCAGTAGAGCCCGACAGAGCCCGACAGAGCCCGACAGAGCCCGACAGAACCCCGACAGAGCCCGACAGGGCGCAGTAGAGCCCGACAGAGCCCGACAGGGCCCGACAGGGCCCAGTAGAGCCCGACAGAGCCCGACAGAGCCCGACAGAGCCCGACAGAGTCCAGTAGAGCCCGACAGAGCCCGACAGAGCCCGACAGAGCCCGACAGGGCCCGACAGGGCCCTGTAGAGCCCGACAGAGCCCGACAGAGCCCGACAGAGCCGACAGGGCCCGACAGGGCCCAAAAGAGCCCGACAGAGCCCGACAGAGCCCGACAGGGCCCAGAAGAGCCCGACAGAGCCCGACAGAGCCCGACAGGGCCCGACAGAGCCCGACAGGGCCCAGTAGAGCCCGAGAGAGCCCGACAGAGCCCAGTAGAGCCCAGTAGAGCCGACAGAGCCCGACAGAGCCCGACAGAGCCCGACAGAACCCGACAGAGCCCGACAGGGCCCAGTAGAGCCCGACAGAGCCCGACAGAGCCCGACAGAGCCCGACAGGGCCCGACAGGGCCCAGTAGAGCCCGACAGAGCCCGACAGAGCCCGACAGAGCCCGACAGAGCCCAGTAGAGCCCGACAGAGCCCGACAGAGCCCGACAGAGCCCGACAGGGCCCAGTAGAGCCCGACAGAGCCCGACAGAGCCCGACAGAGCCCGACAGAGCCCGACAGGGCCCGACAGGGCCCGACAGAGCCCAGTAGAGCTCGACAGAGCCCGACAGAGCCCGACAGAGCCCGACAGAGCCCGACAGGGCCCGACAGGGCCCGACAGAGCCCGACAGGGCCCGACAGGGCCCGACAGAGCCCAGTAGAGCCCGACAGAGCCCGACAGAGCCCGACAGGGCCCGACAGAGCTCGACAGAGCCGGACAGGGCCCAGTAGAGCCCGACAGAGCCCGACAGAGCCCGACAGGGCCCGACAGAGCCCGACAGAACCCAGTAGAGCCCGACAGAGCCCGACAGAGCCCGACAGAGCCCGACAAAGCCCGACAGGGCCCGACAGGGCCCGACAGAGCCCGACAGAGCCCGACAGAGCCCGACAGAGCCCAGTAGAGCTCGACAGAGCCCGACAGAGCCCGACAGGGCCCGACAGGGAACAGTAGAGCCCAGTAGAGCCCGACAGAGCCCGACAGAGCCCGACAGGGCCCGACAGGGAACAGTAGAGCCCAGTAGAGCCCGACAGAGCCCGACAGAGCCCGACAGAGCCCGACAGAGCCCGACAGGGCCCGACAGATACCGACAGAGCCCGCCAGAGCCCGACAGGGCCCAGTAGAGCCCGACAGAGCCCGACAGATCCCGACAGGGCCCGACAGAGCCCGACAGAGCCCAGTAGAGCCCGACAGAGCCCGACAGAGCCCAGTAGAGCCCAGTAGAGCCCGACAGAGCCCGACAGAGCCCGACAGGGCCTGACAGGGCCCGACAGAGCCCGACAGGGCCCGACAGAGCCCAGTAGAGCCCGACAGAGCCCGACAGAGCCCGACAGAGCCCGACAGGCCCGACAGGGCCCGACAGAGCCCGACAGGGCCCGACAGGGCCCGACAGAGCCCAGTAGAGCCCGACAGAGCCCGACAGAGCCCGATAGAACCCGACAGAGCCCGACAGAGCCCAGTAGAGCCCTACAGAGCCCGACAGAGCCCGACAGAGCCCGACAGGGCCCGACAGGGCCCGACAGGGCCCAGTAGAGCCCGACAGAGCCCGACAGAGCCCGACAGAGCCCGACAGAGCCCGACAGGGCCCGACAGGGCCCAGAAGAGCCCGACAGAGCCCGACAGAGCCCGACAGAGCCCGACAGAACCCGACAGAGCCCGACAGAGCCCGACAGAGCCCGACAGGGCCCGACAGAACCCGACAGAGCCCGACAGAGCCCGACAGAGCCCGACAGAACCCGACAGAGCCCGACAGAGCCCGACAGAACCCGACAGAGCCCGACAGGGCCCGACAGGGCCCGACAGAGCCCGACAGAGCCCGACAGAGCCCGTCAGGGCCCGACAGGGCCCAGTAGAGCCCGACAGAGCTCGACAAAGCCCGACAGAGCCCGACAGAGCCCAGTAGAGCCCGACAGAGCCCGACAGGGCCCGACAGAGCCCGACAGAGCCCGACAGAGCCCAGTAGAGCCCGACAGAGCCCGTCAGGGCCCGACAGGGCCCGACAGGACCCAGTAGAGCCCGACAGAGCCCGACAGAGCCCAGTAGAGCCCAGTAGAGCCCGACAGAGCCCGACAGAGCCTGACAGGGCCCGACAGGGCCCGACAGGGCCCGACAGGGCCCGACAGAGCCCAGTAGAGCCCGACAGAGCCCGACAGAGCCCGACAGAGCCCGACAGGGCCCGACAGGGCCCGACAGAGCCCGACAGGGCCCGACAGGGCCCGACAGAGCCCAGTAGAGCCCGACAGAGCCCGACAGAGCCCGATAGAACCCGACAGAGCCCGACAGAGCCCAGTAGAGCCCTACAGAGCCCGACAGAGCCCGACAGAGCCCGACAGGGCCCGACAGGGCCCGACAGGGCCCAGTAGAGCCCGACAGAGCCCGACAGAGCCCGACAGAGCCCGACAGAGCCCGACAGGGCCCGACAGGGCCAGAAGAGCCCGACAGAGCCCGACAGAGCCCGACAGAGCCCGACAGAACCCGACAGAGCCCGACAGAGCCCGACAGAGCCCGACAGGGCCCGACAGGGTCCGACAGAGCCCGACAGAGCCCGACAGGGCCCAGTAGAGCCCGACAGAGCCCGACAGAGCCCAGTAGAGCCCAGTAGAGCCCGACAGAGACCGACAGAGCCCGACAGAGCCCGACAGAACCCGACAGAGCCCGACAGAGACCAGTTGAGCCCGACAGAGCCCGACAGAGCCCGACAGAGCCCGACAGGGCCCGACAGGGCCCAGTAGAGCCCGACAGAGCCCGACAGAGCCCGACAGAGCCCAGTAGAGCCCGACAGAGCCCGACAGAGCCCGACAGAGCCCGACAGGGCCCGACAGAGCCTGACAGAGCCCGACAAAGCCCAGTAGAGCCCGAGAGAGCCCGACAGGGCCCAGTAGAGCCCGACAGAGCCCGACAGAGCCCGACAGAGCCCGACAGGGCCCGACAGGGCCCAGAAGAGCCCGACAGAGCCCGACAGAGCCCGACAGAACCCGACAGAGCCCGACAGAGCCCGACAGAGCCCGACAGGGCCCGACAGGGCCCGACAGAGCCCGACAGGGCCCAGTAGAGCCCGAGAGAGCCCGACAGAGCCCAGTAGAGCCCAGTAGAGCCCGACAGAGCCCGACAGAGCCCGACAGAGCCGACAGAACCCGACAGAGCCCGACAGGGCCCAGTAGAGCCCGACAGAGCCCGACAGGGCCCGACAGGGCCCAGTAGAGCCCGACAGAGCCCGACAGAGCCCGACAGAGCCCGACAGAGTCCAGTAGAGCCCGACAGAGCCCGACAGAGCCCGACAGGGCCCGACAGGGCCCTGTAGAGCCCGACAGAGCCCGACAGAGCCCGACAGAGCCCGACAGGGCCCGACAGGGCCCAGAAGAGCCCGACAGAGCCCGACAGAGCCCGACAGGGCCCAGAAGAGCCCGACAGAGCCCGACAGAGCCCAGTAGAGCCCGACAGGGCCCGACAGAGCCCGACAGGGCCCAGTAGAGCCCGAGAGAGCCCGACAGAGCCCAGTAGAGCCCAGTAGAGCCCGACAGAGCCCGACAGAGCCCGACAGAGCCCGACAGAACCCGACAGAGCCCGACAGGGCCCAGTAGAGCCCGACAGAGCCCGACAGAGCCCGACAGAGCCCGACAGGGCCCGACAGGGCCCAGTAGAGCCCGACAGAGCCCGACAGAGCCCGAGAGAGCCCAGTAGAGCCCGACAGAGCCCGACAGAGCCCGACAGAGCCCGACAGGGCCCAGTAGAGCCCGACAGAGCCCGACAGAGCCCGACAGAGCCCGACAGAGCCCGACAGGGCCCGACAGGGCCCGACAGAGCCCAGTAGAGCTCGACAGAGCCCGACAGAGCCCGACAGAGCCCGACAGAGCCCGACAGGGCCCGACAGGGCCCGACAGAGCCCGACAGGGCCCGACAGGGCCCGACAGAGCCCAGTAGAGCCGGACAGAGCCCGACAGAGCCCGACAGAGCCCGACAGATCCCGACAGGGCCCAGTAGAGCCCGACAGAGCCCGACAGAGCCCGACAGGGCCCGACAGAGCTCGACAGAGCCGGACAGGGCCCAGTAGAGCCCGACAGAGCCCGACAGAGCCCGACAGGGCCCGACAGAGCCCGACAGAGCCCAGTAGAGCCCGACAGAGCCCGACAGAGCCCGACAGAGCCCAGTAGAGCCCGACAGAGCCCGACAGAGCCCGACAGAGCCCGACAAAGCCCGACAGGGCCCGACAGGGCCCGACAGAGCCCGACAGAGCCCGACAGAGCCCGACAGAGCCCAGTAGAGCTCGACAGAGCCCGACAGAGCCCGACAGAGCCCGACAGGGCCCGACAGGGCCCGACAGGGAACAGTAGAGCCCAGTAGAGCCCGACAGAGCCCGACAGAGCCCGACAGGGCCCGACAGGGAACAGTAGAGCCCAGTAGAGCCCGACAGAGACCGACAGAGCCCGACAGAGCTTGACAGAGCCCGACAGGGCCCGACAGATACCGACAGAGCCCGCCAGAGCCCGACAGGGCCCAGTAGAGCCCGACAGAGCCCGACAGATCCCGACAGGGCCCGACAGAGCCCGACAGAGCCCAGTAGAGCCCGACAGAGCCCGACAGAGCCCAGTAGAGCCCAGTAGAGCCCGACAGAGCCCGACAGAGCCCGACAGGGCCCGACAGGGCCCGACAGAGCCCGACAGGGCCCGACAGAGCCCAGTAGAGCCCGACAGAGCCCGACAGAGCCCGACAGAGCCCGACAGGGCCCGACAGGGCCCGACAGAGCCCGACAGGGCCCGACAGGGCCCGACAGAGCCCAGTAGAGCCCGACAGAGCCCGACAGAGCCCGATAGAACCCGACAGAGCCCGACAGAGCCCAGTAGAGCCCTACAGAGCCCGACAGAGCCCGACAGAGCCCGACAGGGCCCGACAGGGCCCGACAGGGCCCAGTAGAGCCCGACAGAGCCCGACAGAGCCCGACAGAGCCCGACAGAGCCCGACAGGGCCCGACAGGGCCCAGAAGAGCCCGACAGAGCCCGACAGAGCCCGACAGAGCCCGACAGAACCCGACAGAGCCCGACAGAGACCGACAGAGCCCAACAGGGCCCGACAGGGTCCGACAGAGCCCGACAGAGCCCGACAGGGCCCAGTAGAGCCCGACAGAGCCCGACAGAGCCCAGTAGAGCCCAGTAGAGCCCGACAGAGACCGACAGAGCCCGACAGAGCCCGACAGAACCCGACAGAGCCCGACAGAGACCAGTTGAGCCCGACAGAGCCCGACAGAGCCCGACAGAGCCCGACAGGGCCCGACAGGGCCCAGTAGAGCCCGACAGAGCCCGACAGAGCCCGACAGAGCCAGTAGAGCCCGACAGAGCCCGACAGAGCCCGACAGAGCCCGACAGGGCCCGACAGAGCCTGACAGAGCCCGACAAAGCCCAGTAGAGCCCGAGAGAGCCCGACAGGGCCCAGTAGAGCCCGACAGAGCCCGACAGAGCCCGACAGAGCCCGACAGGGCCCGACAGGGCCCAGAAGAGCCCGACAGACACCGACAGAGCCCGACAGAACCCGACAGAGCCCGACAGAGCCCGACAGAGCCCGACAGGGCCCGACAGGGCCCGACAGAGCCCGACAGGGCCCAGTAGAGCCCGAGAGAGCCCGACAGAGCCCAGTAGAGCCCAGTAGAGCCCGACAGAGCCCGACAGAGCCCGACAGAGCCCGACAGAACCCGACAGAGCCCGACAGGGCCCAGTAGAGCCCGACAGAGCCCGACAGAGCCCGACAGAGCCCGACAGGGCCCGACAGGGCCCAGTAGAGCCCGACAGAGCCCGACAGAGCCCGACAGAGCCCGACAGAGTCCAGTAGAGCCCGACAGAGCCCGACAGAGCCCGACAGAGCCCGACAGGGCCCGACAGGGCCCTGTAGAGGCCGACAGAGCCCGACAGAGCCCGACAGAGCCCGACAGGGCCCGACAGGGCCCAGAAGAGCCCGACAGAGCCCGACAGAGCCCGACAGGGCCCAGAAGAGCCCGACAGAGCCCGACAGAGCCCGACAGAGCCCGACAGGGCCCGACAGAGCCCGACAGGGCCCAGTAGAGCCCGAGAGAGCCCGACAGAGACCAGTAGAGCCCAGTAGAGCCCGACAGAGCCCGACAGAGCCCGACAGAACCCGACAGAGCCCGACAGGGCCCAGTAGATCCCGACAGAGCCCGACAGAGCCCGACAGAGCCCGACAGGGCCCGACAGGGCCCGACAGAGTCCGACAGGGCCCAGTAGAGCCCGAGAGAGCCCGACAGAGCCCAGTAGAGCCCAGTAGAGCCCGACAGAGCCCGACAGAGCCCGACAGAGCCCGACAGAACCCGACAGAGCCCGACAGGGCGCAGTAGAGCCCGACAGAGCCCGACAGGGCCCGACAGGGCCCAGTAGAGCCCGACAGAGCCCGACAGAGCCCGACAGAGCCCGACAGAGTCCAGTAGAGCCCGACAGAGCCCGACAGAGCCCGACAGAGCCCGACAGGGCCCGACAGGGCCCTGTAGAGCCCGACAGAGCCCGACAGAGCCCGACAGAGCCCGACAGGGCCCGACAGGGCCCAAAAGAGCCCGACAGAGCCCGACAGAGCCCGACAGGGCCCAGAAGAGCCCGACAGAGCCCGACAGAGCCCGACAGAGCCCGACAGGGCCCGACAGAGCCCGACAGGGCCCAGTAGAGCCCGAGAGAGCCCGACAGAGCCCAGTAGAGCCCAGTAGAGCCCGACAGAGCCCGACAGAGCCCGACAGAGCCCGACAGAACCCGACAGAGCCCGACAGGGCCCAGTAGAGCCCGACAGAGCCCGACAGAGCCCGACAGAGCCCGACAGGGCCCGACAGGGCCCAGTAGAGCCCGACAGAGCCCGACAGAGCCCGACAGAGCCCGACAGAGCCCAGTAGAGCCCGACAGAGCCCGACAGAGCCCGACAGAGCCCGACAGGGCCCAGTAGAGCCCGACAGAGCCCGACAGAGCCCGACAGAGCCCGACAGAGCCCGACAGGGCCCGACAGGGCCCGACAGAGCCCAGTAGAGCTCGACAGAGCCCGACAGAGCCCGACAGAGCCCGACAGAGCCCGACAGGGCCCGACAGGGCCCGACAGAGCCCGACAGGGCCCGACAGGGCCCGACAGAGCCCAGTAGAGCCCGACAGAGCCCGACAGAGCCCGACAGGGCCCGACAGAGCTCGACAGAGCCGGACAGGGCCCAGTAGAGCCCGACAGAGCCCGACAGAGCCCGACAGGGCCCGACAGAGCCCGACAGAACCCAGTAGAGCCCGACAGAGCCCGACAGAGCCCGACAGAGCCCGACAAAGCCCGACAGGGCCCGACAGGGCCCGACAGAGCCCGACAGAGCCCGACAGAGCCCGACAGAGCCCAGTAGAGCTCGACAGAGCCCGACAGAGCCCGACAGGGCCCGACAGGGAACAGTAGAGCCCAGTAGAGCCCGACAGAGCCCGACAGAGCCCGACAGGGCCCGACAGGGAACAGTAGAGCCCAGTAGAGCCCGACAGAGCCCGACAGAGCCCGACAGAGCCCGACAGAGCCCGACAGGGCCCGACAGATACCGACAGAGCCCGCCAGAGCCCGACAGGGCCCAGTAGAGCCCGACAGAGCCCGACAGATCCCGACAGGGCCCGACAGAGCCCGACAGAGCCCAGTAGAGCCCGACAGAGCCCGACAGAGCCCAGTAGAGCCCAGTAGAGCCCGACAGAGCCCGACAGAGCCCGACAGGGCCTGACAGGGCCCGACAGAGCCCGACAGGGCCCGACAGAGCCCAGTAGAGCCCGACAGAGCCCGACAGAGCCCGACAGAGCCCGACAGGGCCCGACAGGGCCCGACAGAGCCCGACAGGGCCCGACAGGGCCCGACAGAGCCCAGTAGAGCCCGACAGAGCCCGACAGAGCCCGATAGAACCCGACAGAGCCCGACAGAGCCCAGTAGAGCCCTACAGAGCCCGACAGAGCCCGACAGAGCCCGACAGGGCCCGACAGGGCCCGACAGGGCCCAGTAGAGCCCGACAGAGCCCGACAGAGCCCGACAGAGCCCGACAGAGCCCGACAGGGCCCGACAGGGCCCAGAAGAGCCCGACAGAGCCCGACAGAGCCCGACAGAGCCCGACAGAACCCGACAGAGCCCGACAGAGCCCGACAGAGCCCGACAGGGCCCGACAGAACCCGACAGAGCCCGACAGAGCCCGACAGAGCCCGACAGAACCCGACAGAGCCCGACAGAGCCCGACAGAACCCGACAGAGCCCGACAGGGCCCGACAGGGCCCGACAGAGCCCGACAGAGCCCGACAGAGCCCGTCAGGGCCCGACAGGGCCCAGTAGAGCCCGACAGAGCTCGACAAAGCCCGACAGAGCCCGACAGAGCCCAGTAGAGCCCGACAGAGCCCGACAGGGCCCGACAGAGCCCGACAGAGCCCGACAGAGCCCAGTAGAGCCCGACAGAGCCCGTCAGGGCCCGACAGGGCCCGACAGGACCCAGTAGAGCCCGACAGAGCCCGACAGAGCCCAGTAGAGCCCAGTAGAGCCCGACAGAGCCCGACAGAGCCTGACAGGGCCCGACAGGGCCCGACAGGGCCCAACAGGGCCCGACAGAGCCCAGTAGAGCCCGACAGAGCCCGACAGAGCCCGACAGAGCCCGACAGGGCCCGACAGGGCCCGACAGAGCCCGACAGGGCCCGACAGGGCCCGACAGAGCCCAGTAGAGCCCGACAGAGCCCGACAGAGCCCGATAGAACCCGACAGAGCCCGACAGAGCCCAGTAGAGCCCTACAGAGCCCGACAGAGCCCGACAGAGCCCGACAGGGCCCGACAGGGCCCG
The DNA here is from genome assembly GCF_036013445.1 of Caloenas nicobarica. NCBI lineage: Eukaryota > Metazoa > Chordata > Aves > Columbiformes > Columbidae > Caloenas > Caloenas nicobarica. The sequence goes on along the minus strand of NW_027017245.1, from coordinate 69,226 downwards.
ACAGGGCCCAGTAGAGCCCGACAGAGCCCGACAGAGCCCGACAGAGCCCGACAGAGCCCGACAGGGCCCGACAGGGCCCAGAAGAGCCCGACAGAGCCCGACAGAGCCCGACAGAGCCCGACAGAACCCGACAGAGCCCGACAGAGCCCGACAGAGCCCGACAGGGCCCGACAGGGTCCGACAGAGCCCGACAGAGCCCGACAGGGCCCAGTAGAGCCCGACAGAGCCCGACAGAGCCCAGTAGAGCCCAGTAGAGCCCGACAGAGACCGACAGAGCCCGACAGAGCCCGACAGAACCCGACAGAGCCCGACAGAGACCAGTTGAGCCCGACAGAGCCCGACAGAGCCCGACAGAGCCCGACAGGGCCCGACAGGGCCCAGTAGAGCCCGACAGAGCCCGACAGAGCCCGACAGAGCCCAGTAGAGCCCGACAGAGCCCGACAGAGCCCGACAGAGCCCGACAGGGCCCGACAGAGCCTGACAGAGCCCGACAAAGCCCAGTAGAGCCCGAGAGAGCCCGACAGGGCCCAGTAGAGCCCGACAGAGCCCGACAGAGCCCGACAGAGCCCGACAGGGCCCGACAGGGCCCAGAAGAGCCCGACAGAGCCCGACAGAGCCCGACAGAACCCGACAGAGCCCGACAGAGCCCGACAGAGCCCGACAGGGCCCGACAGGGCCCGACAGAGCCCGACAGGGCCCAGTAGAGCCCGAGAGAGCCCGACAGAGCCCAGTAGAGCCCAGTAGAGCCCGACAGAGCCCGACAGAGCCCGACAGAGCCGACAGAACCCGACAGAGCCCGACAGGGCCCAGTAGAGCCCGACAGAGCCCGACAGGGCCCGACAGGGCCCAGTAGAGCCCGACAGAGCCCGACAGAGCCCGACAGAGCCCGACAGAGTCCAGTAGAGCCCGACAGAGCCCGACAGAGCCCGACAGGGCCCGACAGGGCCCTGTAGAGCCCGACAGAGCCCGACAGAGCCCGACAGAGCCCGACAGGGCCCGACAGGGCCCAGAAGAGCCCGACAGAGCCCGACAGAGCCCGACAGGGCCCAGAAGAGCCCGACAGAGCCCGACAGAGCCCAGTAGAGCCCGACAGGGCCCGACAGAGCCCGACAGGGCCCAGTAGAGCCCGAGAGAGCCCGACAGAGCCCAGTAGAGCCCAGTAGAGCCCGACAGAGCCCGACAGAGCCCGACAGAGCCCGACAGAACCCGACAGAGCCCGACAGGGCCCAGTAGAGCCCGACAGAGCCCGACAGAGCCCGACAGAGCCCGACAGGGCCCGACAGGGCCCAGTAGAGCCCGACAGAGCCCGACAGAGCCCGAGAGAGCCCAGTAGAGCCCGACAGAGCCCGACAGAGCCCGACAGAGCCCGACAGGGCCCAGTAGAGCCCGACAGAGCCCGACAGAGCCCGACAGAGCCCGACAGAGCCCGACAGGGCCCGACAGGGCCCGACAGAGCCCAGTAGAGCTCGACAGAGCCCGACAGAGCCCGACAGAGCCCGACAGAGCCCGACAGGGCCCGACAGGGCCCGACAGAGCCCGACAGGGCCCGACAGGGCCCGACAGAGCCCAGTAGAGCCGGACAGAGCCCGACAGAGCCCGACAGAGCCTGACAGATCCCGACAGGGCCCAGTAGAGCCCGACAGAGCCCGACAGAGCCCGACAGGGCCCGACAGAGCTCGACAGAGCCGGACAGGGCCCAGTAGAGCCCGACAGAGCCCGACAGAGCCCGACAGGGCCCGACAGAGCCCGACAGAGCCCAGTAGAGCCCGACAGAGCCCGACAGAGCCCGACAGAGCCCAGTAGAGCCCGACAGAGCCCGACAGAGCCCGACAGAGCCCGACAAAGCCCGACAGGGCCCGACAGGGCCCGACAGAGCCCGACAGAGCCCGACAGAGCCCGACAGAGCCCAGTAGAGCTCGACAGAGCCCGACAGAGCCCGACAGAGCCCGACAGGGCCCGACAGGGCCCGACAGGGAACAGTAGAGCCCAGTAGAGCCCGACAGAGCCCGACAGAGCCCGACAGGGCCCGACAGGGAACAGTAGAGCCCAGTAGAGCCCGACAGAGACCGACAGAGCCCGACAGAGCTTGACAGAGCCCGACAGGGCCCGACAGATACCGACAGAGCCCGCCAGAGCCCGACAGGGCCCAGTAGAGCCCGACAGAGCCCGACAGATCCCGACAGGGCCCGACAGAGCCCGACAGAGCCCAGTAGAGCCCGACAGAGCCCGACAGAGCCCAGTAGAGCCCAGTAGAGCCCGACAGAGCCCGACAGAGCCCGACAGGGCCCGACAGGGCCCGACAGAGCCCGACAGGGCCCGACAGAGCCCAGTAGAGCCCGACAGAGCCCGACAGAGCCCGACAGAGCCCGACAGGGCCCGACAGGGCCCGACAGAGCCCGACAGGGCCCGACAGGGCCCGACAGAGCCCAGTAGAGCCCGACAGAGCCCGACAGAGCCCGATAGAACCCGACAGAGCCCGACAGAGCCCAGTAGAGCCCTACAGAGCCCGACAGAGCCCGACAGAGCCCGACAGGGCCCGACAGGGCCCGACAGGGCCCAGTAGAGCCCGACAGAGCCCGACAGAGCCCGACAGAGCCCGACAGAGCCCGACAGGGCCCGACAGGGCCCAGAAGAGCCCGACAGAGCCCGACAGAGCCCGACAGAGCCCGACAGAACCCGACAGAGCCCGACAGAGACCGACAGAGCCCAACAGGGCCCGACAGGGTCCGACAGAGCCCGACAGAGCCCGACAGGGCCCAGTAGAGCCCGACAGAGCCCGACAGAGCCCAGTAGAGCCCAGTAGAGCCCGACAGAGACCGACAGAGCCCGACAGAGCCCGACAGAACCCGACAGAGCCCGACAGAGACCAGTTGAGCCCGACAGAGCCCGACAGAGCCCGACAGAGCCCGACAGGGCCCGACAGGGCCCAGTAGAGCCCGACAGAGCCCGACAGAGCCCGACAGAGCCCAGTAGAGCCCGACAGAGCCCGACAGAGCCCGACAGAGCCCGACAGGGCCCGACAGAGCCTGACAGAGCCCGACAAAGCCCAGTAGAGCCCGAGAGAGCCCGACAGGGCCCAGTAGAGCCCGACAGAGCCCGACAGAGCCCGACAGAGCCCGACAGGGCCCGACAGGGCCCAGAAGAGCCCGACAGACACCGACAGAGCCCGACAGAACCCGACAGAGCCCGACAGAGCCCGACAGAGCCCGACAGGGCCCGACAGGGCCCGACAGAGCCCGACAGGGCCCAGTAGAGCCCGAGAGAGCCCGACAGAGCCCAGTAGAGCCCAGTAGAGCCCGACAGAGCCCGACAGAGCCCGACAGAGCCCGACAGAACCCGACAGAGCCCGACAGGGCCCAGTAGAGCCCGACAGAGCCCGACAGAGCCCGACAGAGCCCGACAGGGCCCGACAGGGCCCAGTAGAGCCCGACAGAGCCCGACAGAGCCCGACAGAGCCCGACAGAGTCCAGTAGAGCCCGACAGAGCCCGACAGAGCCCGACAGAGCCCGACAGGGCCCGACAGGGCCCTGTAGAGGCCGACAGAGCCCGACAGAGCCCGACAGAGCCCGACAGGGCCCGACAGGGCCCAGAAGAGCCCGACAGAGCCCGACAGAGCCCGACAGGGCCCAGAAGAGCCCGACAGAGCCCGACAGAGCCCGACAGAGCCCGACAGGGCCCGACAGAGCCCGACAGGGCCCAGTAGAGCCCGAGAGAGCCCGACAGAGACCAGTAGAGCCCAGTAGAGCCCGACAGAGCCCGACAGAGCCCGACAGAACCCGACAGAGCCCGACAGGGCCCAGTAGATCCCGACAGAGCCCGACAGAGCCCGACAGAGCCCGACAGGGCCCGACAGGGCCCAGTAGAGCCCGACAGAGCCCGACAGAGCCCGACAGAGCCTGACAGAGCCCAGTAGAGCCCGACAGAGCCCGACAGAGCCCGACAGAGCCCGACAGGGCCCAGTAGAGCCCGACAGAGCCCGACAGAGCCCGACAGAGCCCGACAGAGCCCGACAGGGCCCGACAGGGCCCGACAGAGCCCAGTAGTACTCGACAGAGCCCGACAGAGCCCGACAGAGCCCGACAGAGCCCGACAGGGCCCGACAGGGCCCAGTAGAGCCCGACAGAGCCCGACAGAGCCCGACAGGGCCCGACAGGGCCCGACAGAGCCCGACAGAGCCCGACAGGGCCCGACCGGGCCCGACAGAGCCCGACAGAGACCAGTAGAGCCCGACAGAGCCAGACAGAGCCCGACAGAGCCCGACAGAGCCCGACAGGGCCCAGTAGAGCCCAGTAGAACCCGACAGAGCCCGACAGAGCCCGACAGAGCTCGACAGGGCTCAACAGGTCCCAACAGAGCCCGACAGAGCCCGACAGAGCCCGACAGGGCCCGACAGGGCCCGACAGGGCCCGACAGGGCCCGACAGAACCCGACAGAGCCCGACAGAGCCCAGTAGAGCCGGACAGAGCCCGACAGAGCCCGACAGAGCCCGACAGAGCCCGACAGGGCCCAGTAGAGCCCGACAGAGCCCGACAGAGCCCGACAGGGCCCGACAGAGCTCGACAGAGCCGGACAGGGCCCAGTAGAGCCCGACAGAGCCCGACAGAGCCCGACAGGGCCCGACAGAGCCCGACAGAGCCCAGTAGAGCCCGACAGAGCCCGACAGAGCCCGACAGAGCCCGACAAAGCCCGACAGGGCCCGACAGGGCCCGACAGAGCCCGACAGAGCCCGACAGAGCCCGACAGAGCCCAGTAGAGCTCGACAGAGCCCGACAGAGCCCGACAGGGCCCGACAGGGCCCGACAGGGAACAGTAGAGCCCAGTAGAGCCCGACAGAGCCCGACAGAGCCCGACAGGGCCCGACAGGGAACAGTAGAGCCCAGTAGAGCCCGACAGAGCCCGACAGAGCCCGACAGAGCCCGACAGAGCCCGACAGGGCCCGACAGATACCGACAGAGCCCGCCAGAGCCCGACAGGGCCCAGTAGAGCCCGACAGAGCCCGACAGAGCCCGACAGGGCCCGACAGAGCCCGACAGAGTCCAGTAGAGCCCGACAGAGCCCGACAGAGCCCGACAGAGCCCGACAGGGCCCGACAGGGCCCAGAAGAGCCCGACAGAGCCCGACAGAGCCCGACAGGGCCCAGAAGAGCCCGACAGAGCCCGACAGAGCCCGACAGAGCCCGACAGGGCCCGACAGAGCCCGACAGGGCCCAGTAGAGCCCGAGAGAGCCCGACAGAGCCCAGTAGAGCCCAGTAGAGCCCGACAGAGCCCGACAGAGCCCGACAGAGCCCGACAGAACCCGACAGAGCCCGACAGGGCCCAGTAGAGCCCGACAGAGCCCGACAGAGCCCGACAGGGCCCGACAGGGCCCAGTAGAGCCCGACAGAGCCCGACAGAGCCCGACAGAGCCCGACAGAGCCCAGTAGAGCCCGACAGAGCCCGACAGAGCCCGACAGAGCCCGACAGGGCCCAGTAGAGCCCGACAGAGCCCGACAGAGCCCGACAGAGCCCGACAGGGCCCGACAGGGCCCGACAGAGCCCAGTAGAGCTCGACAGAGCCCGACAGAGCCCGACAGAGCCCGACAGAACCCGACAGGGCCCGACAGGGCCCAGTAGAGCCCGACAGAGCCCGACAGAGCCCGACAGGGCCCGACAGGGCCCGACAGAGCCCGACAGAGCCCGACAGGGCCCGACCGGGCCCGACAGAGCCCGACAGAGACCAGTAGACCCCGACAGAGCCCGACAGAGCCCGACAGAGCCCGACAGAGACCGACAGGGCCCAGTAGAGCCCAGTAGAACCCGACAGAGCCCGACAGAGCCCGACAGAGCCCGACAGAGCCCGACAGAGCCTGACAGGGCCCGACAGGGCCCGACAGAGCCCGACAGAGCCCGACAGGGCCCGACAGGGCCCGACAGAGCTCGACAGGGCCCGACAGGTCCCAACAGAGCCCGACAGAGCCCGACAGAGCCCGACAGGGCCCGACAGGGCCCTACAGGGCCCGACAGGGCCCGACAGAACCCGACAGAGCCCGACAGAGCCCAGTAGAGCCGGACAGAGCCCAACAGAGCCCGACAGAGCTCGACAGAGCCCGACAGGGCCCAGTAGATCCCGATAGAGCCCGACAGAGCCCGACAGGGCCCGACAGAGCTCGACAGAGCCGGACAGGGCCCAGTAGAGCCCGACAGAGCCCGACAGAGCCCGACAGGGCCCGACAGAGCCCGACAGAGCCCAGTAGAGCCCGACAGAGCCCGACAGAGCCCGACAGAGCCCGACAAAGCCCGACAGGGCCCGACAGGGCCCGACAGAGCCCGACAGAGCCCGACAGAGCCCGACAGAGCCCAGTAGAGCTCGACAGAGCCCGACAGAGCCCGACAGAGCCCGACAGAGCCCGACAGGGCCCGACAGATACCGACAGAGCCCGCCAGAGCCCGACAGGGCCCAGTAGAGCCCGACAGAGCCCGACAGAGCCCGACAGGGCCCGACAGAGCCCGACAGAGCCCAGTAGAGCTCGACAGAGCCCGACAGAGCCCGACAGAGCCCGACAGGGCCCGACAGGGCCCGACAGGGAACAGTAGAGCCCAGTAGAGCCCGACAGAGCCCGACAGAGCCCGACAGAGCCCGACAGGGCCCGACAGGGCCCGACAGGGCCCAGTAGAGCCCGACAGAGCCCGACAGGGCCCGACAGGGCCCGACAGGGCCCAGTAGAGCCCGACAGAGCCCGACAGAGCCCGACAGAGCCCGACAGAGCCCGACAGAACCCGACAGAGCCCGACAGGGCCCGACAGGGCCCGACAGAGCCCGACAGAGCCCGACAGAGCCCGACAGGGCCCAGTAGAGCCCGACAGAGCCCGACAGAGCCCGACAGAGCCCGACAGGGCCCGACAGGGCCCAGTAGAGCCCGACAGAGCCCGACAGAGCCCGACAGGGCCCGACAGGGCCCGACAGGGCCCGACAGAGCCCGACAGAGCCCGACAGAGACCAGTAGAGCCCGACAGAGCCCGACAGAGCCCGACAGGGCCCGACAGAGCCCGACAGAGCCCGACAGAACCCGACAGAGCCCGACAGAGCCCGACAAAGCCCGACAGGGCCCGACAGTGCCCGACAGAGCCCGACAGGGCCCGACAGAGCCCGACAGAGCCCGACAGGGCCCGACAGAGCCCGACAGAGCCCGACAGGGCCCGACACACCCCGACAGGGCCCGACAGAGCCCGACAGGGCCCGACAGAGCCCGACAGAGCCCGACAGGGCCCGACAGGGCCCGACAGAGCCCGACAGGGCCCGACAGGGCCCGACAGAGCCCGACAGGGCCCGACAGAGCCCGACAGAGCCCGACAGAACCCGACAGAGCCCGACAGAGCCCAGTAGAGCCCGACAGAGCCCGACAGAGCCCGACAGAGCCCGACAGGGCCCGACAGGGCCCGACAGGGCCCAGTAGAGCCCGACAGAGCCCGACAGAGCCCGACAGAACCCGACAGAGCCCGACAGAGCCCAGTAGAGCCCGACAGAGCCCGACAGAGCCCGACAGAGCCCGACAGGGCCCGACAGGTCCCGACAGGGCCCAGTAGAGCCCGACAGAGCCCGACAGAGCCCGACAGAGCCCGACAGGGCCCGACAGGGCCCAGTAGAGCCCGACAGAGCCCGACAGAGCCCGACAGAGCCCAGTAGAGCCCAGTAGAGCCCGACAGAGCCCGACACAGCCCGACAGAGCCCGACAGAGCCCGACAGGGCCCGACAGAGCCCGACAGAGCCCGACAGAGCCCGACAGGGCCCAGTAGAGCCCGACAGAGCCTGACAGAGCCCGACAGAGCCCGACAGGGACCGACAGAGCCCGACAGAGCCCGACAGGTCCCGACAGGGCCCGACAGAGCCCGACAGAGCCCGACAGGGCCCGACAGAGCCCGACAGAGCCCGACAGGGCCCAGTAGATCCCAGTAGAACCCGACAGAGCCCAGTAGAGCCCGACAGAGCCCGACAGAGCCCGACACAGCCCGACAGGGCCCGACAGAGCCCGACAGAGCCCGACAGGGCCCGACAGAGCCCGACAGGGCCCAGTAGAGCCCGACAGAGCCCGACAAAGCCCGACAGAGCCCGACAGAGCCCAGTAGAGCCCGACAGAGCCCGACAGGGCCCGACAGGGCCAGACAGAGCCCGACAGAGCCCGACAGGGCCCGACAGGGCCCGACAGATCCCAGTAGAGCCCGACAGAGCCCGACAGAGCCCGACAGAGCCCGACAGGGCCCGACAGGGCCCGACAGGGCCCAGTAGAGCCCGACAGAGCCCGACAGAGCCCGACAGAGCCCGACAGGGCCCGACAGAGCCCGACAGAGCCCGACAGGGCCCGACAGAGCCCGACAGAGCCCGACAGGGCCCGACAGAGCCCGACAGGGCCCGACAGGGCACGACAGAGCCCGACAGGGCCCGATAGGGCCCAGTAGAGCCCGACAGAGCCCGACAGAGCCCGACAGAGCACGAAAGGGCCCGACAGGGCCCAGTAGAGCCCGACAGAGCCCGACAGAGCCCGACAGAGCCCAGTAGAGCCCAGTAGAGCCCGATAGAGCCCGATACAGCCCGACAGAGCCCGACAGAGCCCGACAGGGCCCGACAGAGCCCGACAGGGCCCGACAGAGCCCGACAGAGCCCGACAGGGCCCAGTAGAGCCCGACAGAGCCCGACAGAGCCCGACAGATCCCGACAGGGACCGACAGAGCCCGACAGAGCCCGACAGATCCCGACAGGGCCCGACAGAGCCCGACAGAGCCCGACAGGGCCCGACAGAGCCCAGTAGAGCCCGACAGAGCCCGACAGAGCCCGACAGGGCCCAGTAGAGCCCAGTAGAACCCGACAGAGCCCAGTAGAGCCTGACAGAGCCCGACAGAGCCCGACAGAGCCCGACAGGGCCCGACAGAGCCCGACAGAGCCCGACAGGGCCCGACAGAGCCCGACAGGGCCCAGTAGAGCCCGACAAAGCCCGACAGAGCCCGACAGAGCCCAGTAGAGCCCGACAGAGCCCGACAGAGCCCGACAGGGCCCGACAGAGCCCGACAGAGCCCGACAGGGCCCGACAGGGCCCGACAGGGCCCAGTAGAGCCCGACAGAGCCCGACAGAGCCCGACAGGGCCCGACAGGGCCCGACAGAGCCCGACAGAGCCCGACAGAGCCCGACAGAACCCGACAGAGCCCGACAGGGCCCGACAGGGCCCGACAGAGCCCGACAGAGCCCGACAGAGCCCGACAGGGCCCGACAGAGCCCGACAGAGCCCGACAGGGCCCGACAGAGCCCGACAGAGCCCGACAGGGCCCGACAGGGCCCGACAGGGCCCAGTAGAGCCCGACAGAGCCCGACAGAGCCCGACAGAGCCCGACAGGGCCCGACAGGGCCCGACAGAGCCCGACAGAGCCCGACAGAGCCCGACAGAACCCGACAGAGCCCGACAGGGCCCGACAGGGCCCGACAGAGCCCGACAGAGCCCGACAGGGCCCGACAGGGCCCAGTAGAGCCCGACAGAGCCCGACAAAGCCCGACAGAGCCCGACAGAGCCCAGTAGAGCCCGACAGAGCCCGACAGGGCCCGACAGAGCCCGACAGAGCCCGACAGAGCCCAGTAGAGCCCGACAGAGCCCGTCAGGGCCCGACAGGGCCCGACAGGACCCAGTAGAGCCCGACAGAGCCCGACAGAGCCCAGTAGAGCCCAGTAGAGCCCGACAGAGCCCGACAGAGCCCGACAGGGCCCGACAGGGCCCGACAGAGCCCGACAGGGCCCAACAGAGCCCAGTAGAGCCCGACAGAGCCCGACAGAGCCCGACAGAGCCCGACAGGGCCCGACAGGGCCCGACAGAGCCCGACAGGGCCCGACAGAGCCCAGTAGAGCCCGACAGAGCCCGACAGAGCCCGATAGAACCCGACAGAGCCCGACAGAGCCCAGTAGAGCCCTACAGAGCCCGACAGAGCCCGACAGAGCCCGACAGGGCCCGACAGGGCCCGACAGGGCCCAGTAGAGCCCGACAGAGCCCGACAGAGCCCGACAGAGCCCGACAGAGCCCGACAGGGCCCGACAGGGCCCAGAAGAGCCCGACAGAGCCCGACAGAGCCCGACAGAGCCCGACAGAACCCGACAGAGCCCGACAGAGCCCGACAGAGCCCGACAGGGCCCGACAGGGTCCGACAGAGCCCGACAGAGCCCGACAGGGCCCAGTAGAGCCCGACAGAGCCCGACAGAGCCCAGTAGAGCCCAGTAGAGCCCGACAGAGACCGACAGAGCCCGACAGAGCCCGACAGAACCCGATAGAGCCCGACAGAGACCAGTTGAGCCCGACAGAGCCCGACAGAGCCCGACAGAGCCCGACAGGGCCCGACAGGGCCCAGTAGAGCCCGACAGAGCCCGACAGAGCCCGACAGAGCCCAGTAGAGCCCGACAGAGCCCGACAGAGCCCGACAGAGCCCGACAGGGCCCGACAGAGCCTGACAGAGCCCGACAAAGCCCAGTAGAGCCCGAGAGAGCCCGACAGGGCCCAGTAGAGCCCGACAGAGCCCGACAGAGCCCGACAGAGCCCGACAGGGCCCGACAGGGCCCAGAAGAGCCCGACAGAGCCCGACAGAGCCCGACAGAACCCGACAGAGCCCGACAGAGCCCGACAGAGCCCGACAGGGCCCGACAGGGCCCGACAGAGCCCGACAGGGCCCAGTAGAGCCCGAGAGAGCCCGACAGAGCCCAGTAGAGCCCAGTAGAGCCCGACAGAGCCCGACAGAGCCCGACAGAGCCCGACAGAACCCGACAGAGCCCGACAGGGCCCAGTAGAGCCCGACAGAGCCCGACAGAGCCCGACAGAGCCCGACAGGGCCCGACAGGGCCCAGTAGAGCCCGACAGAGCCCGACAGAGCCCGACAGAGCCCGACAGAGTCCAGTAGAGCCCGACAGAGCCCGACAGAGCCCGACAGAGCCCGACAGGGCCCGACAGGGCCCTGTAGAGCCCGACAGAGCCCGACAGAGCCCGACAGAGCCCGACAGGGCCCGACAGGGCCCAGAAGAGCCCGACAGAGCCCGACAGAGCCCGACAGGGCCCAGAAGAGCCCGACAGAGCCCGACAGAGCCCGACAGAGCCCGACAGGGCCCGACAGAGCCCGACAGGGCCCAGTAGAGCCCGACAGAGCCCAGTAGAGCCCAGTAGAGCCCGACAGAGCCCGACAGAACCCGACAGAGCCCGACAGGGCCCAGTAGAGCCCGACAGAGCCCGACAGAGCCCGACAGAGCCCGACAGGGCCCGACAGGGCCCAGTAGAGCCCGACAGAGCCCGACAGAGCCCGACAGAGCCCGACAGAGCCCAGTAGAGCCCGACAGAGCCCGACAGAGCCCGACAGAGCCCGACAGGGCCCAGTAGAGCCCGACAGAGCCCGACAGAGCCCGACAGAGCCCGACAGAGCCCGACAGGGCCCGACAGGGCCCGACAGAGCCCAGTAGAGCTCGACAGAGCCCGACAGAGCCCGACAGAGCCCGACAGAGCCCGACAGAGCCCGACAGGGCCCGACAGGTCCCGACAGGGCCCAGTAGAGCCCGACAGAGCCCGACAGAGCCCGACAGAGCCCGACAGGGCCCGACAGGGCCCAGTAGAGCCCGACAGAGCCCGACAGAGCCCGACAGAGCCCAGTAGAGCCCAGTAGAGCCCGACAGAGCCCGACACAGCCCGACAGAGCCCGACAGAGCCCGACAGGGCCCGACAGAGCCCGACAGAGCCCGACAGAGCCCGACAGGGCCCAGTAGAGCCCGACAGAGCCTGACAGAGCCCGACAGAGCCCGACAGGGACCGACAGAGCCCGACAGAGCCCGACAGGTCCCGACAGGGCCCGACAGAGCCCGACAGAGCCCGACAGGGCCCGACAGAGCCCGACAGAGCCCGACAGGGCCCAGTAGATCCCAGTAGAACCCGACAGAGCCCAGTAGAGCCCGACAGAGCCCGACAGAGCCCGACACAGCCCGACAGGGCCCGACAGAGCCCGACAGAGCCCGACAGGGCCCGACAGAGCCCGACAGGGCCCAGTAGAGCCCGACAGAGCCCGACAAAGCCCGACAGAGCCCGACAGAGCCCAGTAGAGCCCGACAGAGCCCGACAGGGCCCGACAGGGCCAGACAGAGCCCGACAGAGCCCGACAGGGCCCGACAGGGCCCGACAGATCCCAGTAGAGCCCGACAGAGCCCGACAGAGCCCGACAGAGCCCGACAGGGCCCGACAGGGCCCGACAGGGCCCAGTAGAGCCCGACAGAGCCCGACAGAGCCCGACAGAGCCCGACAGGGCCCGACAGAGCCCGACAGAGCCCGACAGGGCCCGACAGGGCCCGACAGAGCCCGACAGGGCCCGACAGAGCCCGACAGGGCCCGACAGGGCACGACAGAGCCCGACAGGGCCCGATAGGGCCCAGTAGAGCCCGACAGAGCCCGACAGAGCCCGACAGAGCACGAAAGGGCCCGACAGGGCCCAGTAGAGCCCGACAGAGCCCGACAGAGCCCGACAGAGCCCAGTAGAGCCCAGTAGAGCCCGATAGAGCCCGATACAGCCCGACAGAGCCCGACAGAGCCCGACAGGGCCCGACAGAGCCCGACAGGGCCCGACAGAGCCCGACAGAGCCCGACAGGGCCCAGTAGAGCCCGACAGAGCCCGACAGAGCCCGACAGATCCCGACAGGGACCGACAGAGCCCGACAGAGCCCGACAGATCCCGACAGGGCCCGACAGAGCCCGACAGAGCCCGACAGGGCCCGACAGAGCCCAGTAGAGCCCGACAGAGCCCGACAGAGCCCGACAGGGCCCAGTAGAGCCCAGTAGAACCCGACAGAGCCCAGTAGAGCCTGACAGAGCCCGACAGAGCCCGACAGAGCCCGACAGGGCCCGACAGAGCCCGACAGAGCCCGACAGGGCCCGACAGAGCCCGACAGGGCCCAGTAGAGCCCGACAAAGCCCGACAGAGCCCGACAGAGCCCAGTAGAGCCCGACAGAGCCCGACAGAGCCCGACAGGGCCCGACAGAGCCCGACAGAGCCCGACAGGGCCCGACAGAGCCCGACAGGGCCCAGTAGAGCCCGACAAAGCCCGACAGAGCCCGACAGAGCCCAGTAGAGCCCGACAGAGCCCGACAGAGCCCGACAGGGCCCGACAGGGCCCGACAGGGCCCAGTAGAGCCCGACAGAGCCCGACAGAGCCCGACAGGGCCCGACAGGGCCCGACAGAGCCCGACAGAGCCCGACAGAACCCGACAGAGCCCGACAGGGCCCGACAGGGCCCGACAGAGCCCGACAGAGCCCGACAGAGCCCGACAGGGCCCGACAGAGCCCGACAGAGCCCGACAGGGCCCGACAGAGCCCGACAGAGCCCGACAGGGCCCGACAGGGCCCGACAGGGCCCAGTAGAGCCCGACAGAGCCCGACAGAGCCCGACAGAGCCCGACAGGGCCCGACAGGGCCCGACAGAGCCCGACAGAGCCCGACAGAGCCCGAGAGAACCCGACAGAGCCCGACAGGGCCCGACAGGGCCCGACAGAGCCCGACAGAGCCCGACAGAGCCCGACAGGGCCCGACAGGGCCCAGTAGAGCCCGACAGAGCCCGACAAAGCCCGACAGAGCCCGACAGAGCCCAGTAGAGCCCGACAGAGCCCGACAGGGCCCGACAGAGCCCGACAGAGCCCGACAGAGCCCAGTAGAGCCCGACAGAGCCCGTCAGGGCCCGACAGGGCCCGACAGGACCCAGTAGAGCCCGACAGAGCCCGACAGAGCCCAGTAGAGCCCAGTAGAGCCCGACAGAGCCCGACAGAGCCCGACAGGGCCCGACAGGGCCCGACAGAGCCCGACAGGGCCCGACAGAGCCCAGTAGAGCCCGACAGAGCCCGACAGAGCCCGACAGAGCCCGACAGGGCCCGACAGGGCCCGACAGAGCCCGACAGGGCCCGACAGAGCCCAGTAGAGCCCGACAGAGCCCGACAGAGCCCGATAGAACCCGACAGAGCCCGACAGAGCCCAGTAGAGCCCTACAGAGCCCGACAGAGCCCGACAGAGCCCGACAGGGCCCGACAGGGCCCGACAGGGCCCAGTAGAGCCCGACAGAGCCCGACAGAGCCCGACAGAGCCCGACAGAGCCCGACAGGGCCCGACAGGGCCCAGAAGAGCCCGACAGAGCCCGACAGAGCCCGACAGAGCCCGACAGAACCCGACAGAGCCCGACAGAGCCCGACAGAGCCCGACAGGGCCCGACAGGGTCCGACAGAGCCCGACAGAGCCCGACAGGGCCCAGTAGAGCCCGACAGAGCCCGACAGAGCCCAGTAGAGCCCAGTAGAGCCCGACAGAGACCGACAGAGCCCGACAGAGCCCGACAGAACCCGATAGAGCCCGACAGAGACCAGTTGAGCCCGACAGAGCCCGACAGAGCCCGACAGAGCCCGACAGGGCCCGACAGGGCCCAGTAGAGCCCGACAGAGCCCGACAGAGCCCGACAGAGCCCAGTAGAGCCCGACAGAGCCCGACAGAACCCGACAGAGCCCGACAGGGCCCGACAGAGCCTGACAGAGCCCGACAAAGCCCAGTAGAGCCCGAGAGAGCCCGACAGGGCCCAGTAGAGCCCGACAGAGCCCGACAGAGCCCGACAGAGCCCGACAGGGCCCGACAGGGCCCAGAAGAGCCCGACAGAGCCCGACAGAGCCCGACAGAACCCGACAGAGCCCGACAGAGCCCGACAGAGCCCGACAGGGCCCGACAGGGCCCGACAGAGCCCGACAGGGCCCAGTAGAGCCCGAGAGAGCCCGACAGAGCCCAGTAGAGCCCAGTAGAGCCCGACAGAGCCCGACAGAGCCCGACAGAGCCCGACAGAACCCGACAGAGCCCGACAGGGCCCAGTAGAGCCCGACAGAGCCCGACAGAGCCCGACAGAGCCCGACAGGGCCCGACAGGGCCCAGTAGAGCCCGACAGAGCCCGACAGAGCCCGACAGAGCCCGACAGAGTCCAGTAGAGCCCGACAGAGCCCGACAGAGCCCGACAGAGCCCGACAGGGCCCGACAGGGCCCTGTAGAGCCCGACAGAGCCCGACAGAGCCCGACAGAGCCCGACAGGGCCCGACAGGGCCCAGAAGAGCCCGACAGAGCCCGACAGAGCCCGACAGGGCCCAGAAGAGCCCGACAGAGCCCGACAGAGCCCGACAGAGCCCGACAGGGCCCGACAGAGCCCGACAGGGCCCAGTAGAGCCCGAGAGAGCCCGACAGAGCCCAGTAGAGCCCAGTAGAGCCCGACAGAGCCCGACAGAGCCCGACAGAGCCCGACAGAACCCGACAGAGCCCGACAGGGCCCAGTAGAGCCCGACAGAGCCCGACAGAGCCCGACAGAGCCCGACAGGGCCCGACAGGGCCCAGTAGAGCCCGACAGAGCCCGACAGAGCCCGACAGAGCCCGACAGAGCCCAGTAGAGCCCGACAGAGCCCGACAGAGCCCGACAGAGCCCGACAGGGCCCAGTAGAGCCCGACAGAGCCCGACAGAGCCCGACAGAGCCCGACAGAGCCCGACAGGGCCCGACAGGGCCCGACAGAGCCCAGTAGAGCTCGACAGAGCCCGACAGAGCCCGACAGAGCCCGACAGAGCCCGACAGGGCCCGACAGGGCCCGACAGAGCCCGACAGGGCCCGACAGGGCCCGACAGAGCCCAGTAGAGCCGGACAGAGCCCGACAGAGCCCGACAGAGCCCGACAGAGCCCGACAGGGCCCAGTAGAGCCCGACAGAGCCCGACAGAGCCCGACAGGGCCCGACAGAGCTCGACAGAGCCGGACAGGGCCCAGTAGAGCCCGACAGAGCCCGACAGAGCCCGACAGGGCCCGACAGAGCCCGACAGAGCCCAGTAGAGCCCGACAGAGCCCGACAGAGCCCGACAGAGCCCGACAAAGCCCGACAGGGCCCGACAGGGCCCGACAGAGCCCGACAGAACCCGACAGAGCCCGACAGAGCCCAGTAGAGCTCGACAGAGCCCGACAGAGCCCGACAGAGCCCGACAGGGCCCGACAGGGCCCGACAGGGAACAGTAGAGCCCAGTAGAGCCCGACAGAGCCCGACAGAGCCCGACAGGGCCCGTCAGGGAACAGTAGAGCCCAGTAGAGCCCGACAGAGCCCGACAGAGCCCGACAGGGCCCGACAGAGCCCGACAGAGCCCAGTAGAGCCCGACAGAGCCCGACAGAGCCCGACAGAGCCCGACAAAGCCCGACAGGGCCCGACAGGGCCCGACAGAGCCCGACAGAACCCGACAGAGCCCGACAGAGCCCAGTAGAGCTCGACAGAGCCCGACAGAGCCCGACAGAGCCCGACAGGGCCCGACAGGGCCCGACAGGGAACAGTAGAGCCCAGTAGAGCCCGACAGAGCCCGACAGAGCCCGACAGGGCCCGTCAGGGAACAGTAGAGCCCAGTAGAGCCCGACAGAGCCCGACAGAGCCCGACAGAGCCCGACAGAGCCCGACAGGGCCCGACAGATACCGACAGAGCCCGCCAGAGCCCGACAGGGCCCAGTAGAGCCCGACAGAGCCCGACAGAGCCCGACAGGGCCCGACAGAGCCCAGTAGAGCCCGACAGAGCCCGACAGAGCCCAGTAGAGCCCAGTAGAGCCCGACAGAGCCCGACAGAGCCCGACAGGGCCCGACAGGGCCCGACAGAGCCCGACAGGGCCCGACAGAGCCCAGTAGAGCCCGACAGAGCCCGACAGAGCCCGACAGAGCCCGACAGGGCCCGACAGGGCCCGACAGAGCCCGACAGGGCCCGACAGGGCCCGACAGAGCCCAGTAGAGCCCGACAGAGCCCGACAGAGCCCGATAGAACCCGACAGAGCCCGACAGAGCCCAGTAGAGCCCTACAGAGCCCGACAGAGCCCGACAGAGCCCGACAGGGCCCGACAGGGCCCGACAGGGCCCAGTAGAGCCCGACAGAGCCCGACAGAGCCCGACAGAGCCCGACAGAGCCCGACAGGGCCCGACAGGTTCCAGAAGAGCCCGACAGAGCCCGACAGAGCCCGACAGAGCCCGACAGAACCCGACAGAGCCCGACAGAGCCCGACAGAGCCCGACAGGGCCCGACAGGGTCCGACAGAGCCCGACAGAGCCCGACAGGGCCCAGTAGAGCCCGACAGAGCCCGACAGAGCCCAGTAGAGCCCAGTAGAGCCCGACAGAGACCGACAGAGCCCGACAGAGCCCGACAGAACCCGACAGAGCCCGACAGAGACCAGTTGAGCCCGACAGAGCCCGACAGAGCCCGACAGAGCCCGACAGGGCCCGACAGGGCCCAGTAGAGCCCGACAGAGCCCGACAGAGCCCGACAGAGCCCAGTAGAGCCCGACAGAGCCCGACAGAGCCCGACAGAGCCCGACAGGGCCCGACAGAGCCTGACAGAGCCCGACAAAGCCCAGTAGAGCCCGAGAGAGCCCGACAGGGCCCAGTAGAGCCCGACAGAGCCCGACAGAGCCCGACAGAGCCCGACAGGGCCCGACAGGGCCCAGAAGAGCCCGACAGACCCCGACAGAGCCCGACAGGGCCCGACAGGGCCCGACAGAGCCCGACAGAGCCCGACAGGGCCCGACAGGGCCCGACAGAGCCCGACAGGGCCCAGTAGAGCCCGAGAGAGCCCGACAGAGCCCAGTAGAGCCCAGTAGAGCCCGACAGAGCCCGACAGAGCCCGACAGAGCCCGACAGAACCCGACAGAGCCCGACAGGGCCCAGTAGAGCCCGACAGAGCCCGACAGAGCCCGACAGAGCCCGACAGGGCCCGACAGGGCCCAGTAGAGCCCGACAGAGCCCGACAGAGCCCGACAGAGCCCGACAGAGTCCAGTAGAGCCCGACAGAGCCCGACAGAGCCCGACAGAGCCCGACAGGGCCCGACAGGGCCCTGTAGAGCCCGACAGAGCCCGACAGAGCCCGACAGAGCCCGACAGGGCCCGACAGGGCCCAGAAGAGCCCGACAGAGCCCGACAGAGCCCGACAGGGCCCAGAAGAGCCCGACAGAGCCCGACAGAGCCCGACAGAGCCCGACAGGGCCCGACAGACGACAGAGACCCGACAGGGCACCGAACAGAGCCCGACAGGGCCCAGTAGAGCCCGAGAGAGCCCGACAGAGCCCAGTAGAGCCCAGTAGAGCCCGACAGAGCCCGACAGAGCCCGACAGGGCCCAGTAGAGCCCGACAGAGCCCGACAGAGCCCGACAGAGCCCGACAGAGCCCGACAGAGCCCGACAGGGCCCGACAGGGCCCAGTAGAGCCCGACAGAGCCCGACAGAGCCCGACAGAGCCCGACAGAGCCCAGTAGAGCCCGACAGAGCCCGACAGAGCCCAGTAGAGCCCGACAGAGCCCGACAGAGCCCGACAGAGCCCGACAGAGCCCGACAGGGCCCGACAGGGCCCGACAGAGCCCAGTAGAGCTCGACAGAGCCCGACAGAGCCCGACAGAGCCCGACAGAGCCCGACAGGGCCCGACAGGGCCCAGTAGAGCCCGACAGAGCCCGACAGAGCCCGACAGGGCCCGACAGGGCCCGACAGAGCCCGACAGAGCCCGACAGGGCCCGACCGGGCCCGACAGAGCCCGACAGAGACCAGTAGAGCCCGACAGAGCCCGACAGAGCCCGACAGAGCCCGACAGAGCCCGACAGGGCCCAGTAGAGCCCAGTAGAACCCGACAGAGCCCGACAGAGCCCGACAGAGCTCGACAGGGCCCGACAGGTCCCAACAGAGCCCGACAGAGCCCGACAGAGCCCGACAGGGCCCGACAGGGCCCGACAGGGCCCGACAGGGCCCGACAGAACCCGACAGAGCCCGACAGAGCCCAGTAGAGCCGGACAGAGCCCGACAGAGCCCGACAGAGCCCGACAGAGCCCGACAGGGCCCAGTAGAGCCCGACAGAGCCCGACAGAGCCCGACAGGGCCCGACAGAGCTCGACAGAGCCGGACAGGGCCCAATAGAGCCCGACAGCCCGACAGAGCCCGACAGGGCCCGACAGAGCCCGACAGAGCCCAGTAGAGCCCGACAGAGCCCGACAGAGCCCGACAGAGCCCGACAAAGCCCGACAGGGCCTGACAGGGCCCGACAGAGCCCGACAGAGCCCGACAGAGCCCGACAGAGCCCAGTAGAGCTCGACAGAGCCCGACAGAGCCCGACAGAGCCCGACAGGGCCCGACAGAACCCGACAGAGCCCGACAGGGCCCGACAGGGCCCGACAGAGCCCGACAGAGCCCGACAGAGCCCGACAGGGCCCAGTAGAGCCCGACAGAGCCCGACAGAGCCCGACAGAGCCCGACAGGGCCCAGTAGAGCCCGACAGAGCCCGACAGAGCCCGACAGAGCCCGACAGAACCCGACAGAGCCCGACAGGGCCCGACAGGGCCCGACAGAGCCCGACAGAGCCCGACAGAGCCCGACAGGGCCCAGTAGAGCCCGACAGAGCCCGACAGAGCCCGACAGAGCCCGACAGGGCCCGACAGGGCCCAGTAGAGCCCGACAGAGCCCGACAGAGCCCAACAGGGCCCGACAGGGCCCGACAGAGCCTGACAGGGCCCGACAGGGCCCGACAGAACCCGACAGAGCCCGACAGAGACCAGTAGAGCCCGACAGAGCCCGACAGAGCCCGACAGAGCCCGACAGGGCCCGATAGGGCCCGACAGAGCCCGACAGAGCCCGACAGAACCCGAAAGAGCCCGACAGAGCCCACTAGAGCCCGACAGAGCCCGACAGAGCCCGACAGAGCCCGACAGGGCCCGACAGGGCCCGACAGAGCCCGACAGGGCCCGACAGGGCCCAGTAGAGCCCGACAGAGCCCGACAGAGCCCGACAGAGCCCGACAGGGCCCGACAGGGCCCGACAGAGCCCGACAGGGCCCGACAGAGCCCAGTAGAGCCCGACAGAGCCCGACAGAGCCCGACAGAGCCCGACAGGGCCCGACAGGGCCCGACAGAGCCCGACAGGGCCCAACAGGGCCCGACAGAGCCCAGTAGAGCCCGACAGAGCCCGACAGAGCCCGACAGAACCCGACAGAGCCCGACAGAGCCCAGTAGAGCCCTACAGAGCCCGACAGAGCCCGACAGAGCCCGACAGGGCCCGACAGGGCCCGACAGGGCCCAGTAGAGCCCGACAGAGCCCGACAGAGCCCGACAGAGCCCGACAGAGCCCGACAGGGCCCGACAGGGCCCAGAAGAGCCCGACAGAGCCCGACAGAGCCCGACAGAACCCGACAGAGCCCGACAGAGCCCGACAGAGCCCGACAGGGCCCGACAGGGCCCAGTAGAGCCCGACAGAGCCCGACAGAGCCCAGTAGAGCCCAGTAGAGCCCGACAGAGACCGACAGAGCCCGACAGAGCCCGACAGAACCCGACAGAGCCCGACAGAGACCAGTTGAGCCCGACAGAGCCCGACAGAGCCCGACAGAGCCCGACAGGGCCCGACAGGGCCCAGTAGAGCCCGACAGAGCCCGACAGAGCCCGACAGAGCCCAGTAGAGCCCGACAGAGCCCGACAGAGCCCGACAGAGCCCGACAGGGCCCGACAGAGCCTGACAGAGCCCGACAAAGCCCAGTAGAGCCCGACAGAGCCCGACAGGGCCCAGTAGAGCCCGACAGAGCCCGACAGAGCCCGACAGAGCCCGACAGAGCCCGACAGGGCCCGACAGGGCCCAGAAGAGCCCGACAGAGCCCGACAGAGCCCGACAGAACCCGACAGAGCCCGACAGAGCCCGACAGAGCCCGACAGGGCCCGACAGGGCCCGACAGAGCCCGACAGGGCCCAGTAGAGCCCGAGAGAGCCCGACAGAGCCCAGTAGAGCCCAGTAGAGCCCGACAGAGCCCGACAGAGCCCGACAGAGCCCGACAGAACCCGACAGAGCCCGACAGGGCCCAGTAGAGCCCGACAGAGCCCGACAGAGCCCGACAGAGCCCGACAGAGCCCGACAGAGTCCAGTAGAGCCCGACAGAGCCCGACAGAGCCCGACAGAGCCCGACAGGGCCCGACAGGGCCCAGAAGAGCCCGACAGAGCCCGACAGAGCCCAGTAGAGCCCGACAGAGCCCGACAGAGCCCGACAGGGCCCGACAGAGCCCGACAGGGCCCGACAGAGCCCGACAGGCCCCAGTAGAGCCCAGTAGAGCCCAACAGAGCCCAGCAGAGCCCGACAGAGCCCGACAGAGCCCAGTAGAGCCCGACAGAGCCCGACAGAGCCCGACAGGGCCCGACAGAGCCCGACAGGGCCCGACAGAGCCCGACAGAGCCCGACAGGGCCCGACAGAGCCCGACAGAGCCCGACAGAGCCCGACAGAACCCGACAGAGCCCGACAGGGCCCGACAGGGCCCGACAGAGCCCGACAGGGCCTAGTAGAGCCCAGTAGAGCCCGACAGAGCCCAGTAGAGCCCGACAGAGCCCGACAGAGCCCGACAGAGCCCGACAAAGCCCGACAAAGCCCGACAGGGTCCGACAGAGCCCGACAGGGCCCGGTAGAGCCCGACAGAGCCCGCCAGAGCCCGACAGAGCCCGACAGAGCTCGACAGAGCCCGACAGAGCCCGACAGAGCCCGACAGGGCCCGACAGAGCCCGACAGAGCCCGACAGGGCCCGACAGAGCCCGACAGAGCCCGACAGGGCCCAGTAGAGCCCGACAGAGCCCGACAGAGCCCGAAAGAGCCCGACAGGGCCCGACAGAGCCCGACAGAGCCCAGTAGAGCTCGACAGAGCCCGACAGAGCCCGACAGGGCCCAGTAGAGCCCGACAGAGCCCGACAGAGCCCGACAGAGCCCGACAGGGCCCGACAGGGCCCAGTAGAGCCCGACAGAGCCCGACAGAGCCCGACAGGGCCCGACAGGGCCCGACAGGGCCCGACAGAGCCCGACAGAGCCCGACAGAGACCAGTAGAGCCCGACAGAGCCCGACAGAGCCCGACAGGGCCCGACAGAGCCCGACAGAGCCCGACAGAACCCGACAGAGCCCGACAGAGCCCGACAAAGCCCGACAGGGCCCGACAGTGCCCGACAGAGCCCGACAGGGCCCGACAGAGCCCGACAGAGCCCGACAGGGCCCGACAGAGCCCGACAGAGCCCGACAGGGCCCGACACACCCCGACAGGGCCCGACAGAGCCCGACAGGGCCCGACAGAGCCCGACAGAGCCCGACAGGGCCCGACAGGGCCCGACAGAGCCCGACAGGGCCCGACAGGGCCCGACAGAGCCCGACAGGGCCCGACAGAGCCCGACAGAGCCCGACAGAACCCGACAGAGCCCGACAGAGCCCAGTAGAGCCCGACAGAGCCCGACAGAGCCCGACAGAGCCCGACAGGGCCAGACAGGGCCCGACAGGGCCCAGTAGAGCCCGACAGAGCCCGACAGAGCCCGACAGAACCCGACAGAGCCCGACAGAGCCCAGTAGAGCCCGACAGAGCCCGACAGAGCCCGACAGAGCCCGACAGGGCCCGACAGGTCCCGACAGGGCCCAGTAGAGCCCGACAGAGCCCGACAGAGCCCGACAGAGCCCGACAGGGCCCGACAGGGCCCAGTAGAGCCCGACAGAGCCCGACAGAGCCCGACAGAGCCCAGTAGAGCCCAGTAGAGCCCGACAGAGCCCGACACAGCCCGACAGAGCCCGACAGAGCCCGACAGGGCCCGACAGAGCCCGACAGAGCCCGACAGAGCCCGACAGGGCCCAGTAGAGCCCGACAGAGCCTGACAGAGCCCGACAGAGCCCGACAGGGACCGACAGAGCCCGACAGAGCCCGACAGGTCCCGACAGGGCCCGACAGAGCCCGACAGAGCCCGACAGGGCCCGACAGAGCCCGACAGAGCCCGACAGGGCCCAGTAGATCCCAGTAGAACCCGACAGAGCCCAGTAGAGCCCGACAGAGCCCGACAGAGCCCGACACAGCCCGACAGGGCCCGACAGAGCCCGACAGAGCCCGACAGGGCCCGACAGAGCCCGACAGGGCCCAGTAGAGCCCGACAGAGCCCGACAAAGCCCGACAGAGCCCGACAGAGCCCAGTAGAGCCCGACAGAGCCCGACAGGGCCCGACAGGGCCAGACAGAGCCCGACAGAGCCCGACAGGGCCCGACAGGGCCCGACAGATCCCAGTAGAGCCCGACAGAGCCCGACAGAGCCCGACAGGGCCCGACAGGGCCCGACAGGGCCCAGTAGAGCCCGACAGAGCCCGACAGAGCCCGACAGAGCCCGACAGGGCCCGACAGAGCCCGACAGAGCCCGACAGGGCCCGACAGAGCCCGACAGAGCCCGACAGGGCCCGACAGAGCCCGACAGGGCCCGACAGGGCACGACAGAGCCCGACAGGGCCCGATAGGGCCCAGTAGAGCCCGACAGAGCCCGACAGAGCCCGACAGAGCACGAAAGGGCCCGACAGGGCCCAGTAGAGCCCGACAGAGCCCGACAGAGCCCGACAGAGCCCAGTAGAGCCCAGTAGAGCCCGATAGAGCCCGATACAGCCCGACAGAGCCCGACAGAGCCCGACAGGGCCCGACAGAGCCCGACAGGGCCCGACAGAGCCCGACAGAGCCCGACAGGGCCCAGTAGAGCCCGACAGAGCCCGACAGAGCCCGACAGATCCCGACAGGGACCGACAGAGCCCGACAGAGCCCGACAGATCCCGACAGGGCCCGACAGAGCCCGACAGAGCCCGACAGGGCCCGACAGAGCCCAGTAGAGCCCGACAGAGCCCGACAGAGCCCGACAGGGCCCAGTAGAGCCCAGTAGAACCCGACAGAGCCCAGTAGAGCCTGACAGAGCCCGACAGAGCCCGACAGAGCCCGACAGGGCCCGACAGAGCCCGACAGAGCCCGACAGGGCCCGACAGAGCCCGACAGGGCCCAGTAGAGCCCGACAAAGCCCGACAGAGCCCGACAGAGCCCAGTAGAGCCCGACAGAGCCCGACAGAGCCCGACAGGGCCCGACAGAGCCCGACAGAGCCCGACAGGGCCCGACAGGGCCCGACAGGGCCCAGTAGAGCCCGACAGAGCCCGACAGAGCCCGACAGGGCCCGACAGGGCCCGACAGAGCCCGACAGAGCCCGACAGAGCCCGACAGAACCCGACAGAGCCCGACAGGGCCCGACAGGGCCCGACAGAGCCCGACAGAGCCCGACAGAGCCCGACAGAGCCCGACAGGGCCCGACAGAGCCCGACAGAGCCCGACAGGGCCCGACAGGGCCCGACAGGGCCCAGTAGAGCCCGACAGAGCCCGACAGAGCCCGACAGAGCCCGACAGGGCCCGACAGGGCCCGACAGAGCCCGACAGAGCCCGACAGAGCCCGACAGAACCCGACAGAGCCCGACAGGGCCCGACAGGGCCCGACAGAGCCCGACAGAGCCCGACAGAGCCCGACAGGGCCCGACAGGGCCCAGTAGAGCCCGACAGAGCCCGACAAAGCCCGACAGAGCCCGACAGAGCCCAGTAGAGCCCGACAGAGCCCGACAGGGCCCGACAGAGCCCGACAGAGCCCGACAGAGCCCAGTAGAGCCCGACAGAGCCCGTCAGGGCCCGACAGGGCCCGACAGGACCCAGTAGAGCCCGACAGAGCCCGACAGAGCCCAGTAGAGCCCAGTAGAGCCCGACAGAGCCCGACAGAGCCCGACAGGGCCCGACAGGGCCCGACAGAGCCCGACAGGGCCCGACAGAGCCCAGTAGAGCCCGACAGAGCCCGACAGAGCCCGACAGAGCCCGACAGGGCCCGACAGGGCCCGACAGAGCCCGACAGGGCCCGACAGAGCCCAGTAGAGCCCGACAGAGCCCGACAGAGCCCGATAGAACCCGACAGAGCCCGACAGAGCCCAGTAGAGCCCTACAGAGCCCGACAGAGCCCGACAGAGCCCGACAGGGCCCGACAGGGCCCGACAGGGCCCAGTAGAGCCCGACAGAGCCCGACAGAGCCCGACAGAGCCCGACAGAGCCCGACAGGGCCCGACAGGGCCCAGAAGAGCCCGACAGAGCCCGACAGAGCCCGACAGAGCCCGACAGAACCCGACAGAGCCCGACAGAGCCCGACAGAGCCCGACAGGGCCCGACAGGGTCCGACAGAGCCCGACAGAGCCCGACAGGGCCCAGTAGAGCCCGACAGAGCCCGACAGAGCCCAGTAGAGCCCAGTAGAGCCCGACAGAGACCGACAGAGCCCGACAGAGCCCGACAGAACCCGATAGAGCCCGACAGAGCCCAGTAGAGCCCGACAGAGCCCGACAGAGCCCGACAGAGCCCGACAGGGCCCGACAGGGCCCAGTAGAGCCCGACAGAGCCCGACAGAGCCCGACAGAGCCCAGTAGAGCCCGACAGAGCCCGACAGGGCCCGACAGAGCCCGACAGGGCCCGACAGAGCCTGACAGAGCCCGACAAAGCCCAGTAGAGCCCGAGAGAGCCCGACAGGGCCCAGTAGAGCCCGACAGAGCCCGACAGAGCCCGACAGAGCCCGACAGGGCCCGACAGGGCCCAGAAGAGCCCGACAGAGCCCGACAGAGCCCGACAGAACCCGACAGAGCCCGACAGAGCCCGACAGAGCCCGACAGGGCCCGACAGGGCCCGACAGAGCCCGACAGGGCCCAGTAGAGCCCGAGAGAGCCCGACAGAGCCCAGTAGAGCCCAGTAGAGCCCGACAGAGCCCGACAGAGCCCGACAGAGCCCGACAGAACCCGACAGAGCCCGACAGGGCCCAGTAGAGCCCGACAGAGCCCGACAGAGCCCGACAGAGCCCGACAGGGCCCGACAGGGCCCAGTAGAGCCCGACAGAGCCCGACAGAGCCCGACAGAGCCCGACAGAGTCCAGTAGAGCCCGACAGAGCCTGACAGAGCCCGACAGAGCCCGACAGGGCCCGACAGGGCCCTGTAGAGCCCGACAGAGCCCGACAGAGCCCGACAGAGCCCGACAGGGCCCGACAGGGCCCAGAAGAGCCCGACAGAGCCCGACAGAGCCCGACAGGGCCCAGAAGAGCCCGACAGAGCCCGACAGAGCCCGACAGAGCCCGACAGGGCCCGACAGAGCCCGACAGGGCCCAGTAGAGCCCGACAGAGCCCAGTAGAGCCCAGTAGAGCCCGACAGAGCCCGACAGAGCCCGACAGAGCCCGACAGAACCCGACAGAGCCCGACAGGGCCCAGTAGAGCCCGACAGAGCCCGACAGAGCCCGACAGAGCCCGACAGGGCCCGACAGGGCCCAGTAGAGCCCGACAGAGCCCGACAGAGCCCGACAGAGCCCGACAGAGCCCAGTAGAGCCCGACAGAGCCCGACAGAGCCCGACAGAGCCCGACAGGGCCCAGTAGAGCCCGACAGAGCCCGACAGAGCCCGACAGAGCCCGACAGAGCCCGACAGGGCCCGACAGGGCCCGACAGAGCCCAGTAGAGCTCGACAGAGCCCGACAGAGCCCGACAGAGCCCGACAGAGCCCGACAGAGCCCGACAGGGCCCGACAGGTCCCGACAGGGCCCAGTAGAGCCCGACAGAGCCCGACAGAGCCCGACAGAGCCCGACAGGGCCCGACAGGGCCCAGTAGAGCCCGACAGAGCCCGACAGAGCCCGACAGAGCCCAGTAGAGCCCAGTAGAGCCCGACAGAGCCCGACACAGCCCGACAGAGCCCGACAGAGCCCGACAGGGCCCGACAGAGCCCGACAGAGCCCGACAGAGCCCGACAGGGCCCAGTAGAGCCCGACAGAGCCTGACAGAGCCCGACAGAGCCCGACAGGGACCGACAGAGCCCGACAGAGCCCGACAGGTCCCGACAGGGCCCGACAGAGCCCGACAGAGCCCGACAGGGCCCGACAGAGCCCGACAGAGCCCGACAGGGCCCAGTAGATCCCAGTAGAACCCGACAGAGCCCAGTAGAGCCCGACAGAGCCCGACAGAGCCCGACACAGCCCGACAGGGCCCGACAGAGCCCGACAGAGCCCGACAGGGCCCGACAGAGCCCGACAGGGCCCAGTAGAGCCCGACAGAGCCCGACAAAGCCCGACAGAGCCCGACAGAGCCCAGTAGAGCCCGACAGAGCCCGACAGGGCCCGACAGGGCCAGACAGAGCCCGACAGAGCCCGACAGGGCCCGACAGGGCCCGACAGATCCCAGTAGAGCCCGACAGAGCCCGACAGAGCCCGACAGAGCCCGACAGGGCCCGACAGGGCCCGACAGGGCCCAGTAGAGCCCGACAGAGCCCGACAGAGCCCGACAGAGCCCGACAGGGCCCGACAGAGCCCGACAGAGCCCGACAGGGCCCGACAGGGCCCGACAGAGCCCGACAGGGCCCGACAGAGCCCGACAGGGCCCGACAGGGCACGACAGAGCCCGACAGGGCCCGATAGGGCCCAGTAGAGCCCGACAGAGCCCGACAGAGCCCGACAGAGCACGAAAGGGCCCGACAGGGCCCAGTAGAGCCCGACAGAGCCCGACAGAGCCCGACAGAGCCCAGTAGAGCCCAGTAGAGCCCGATAGAGCCCGATACAGCCCGACAGAGCCCGACAGAGCCCGACAGGGCCCGACAGAGCCCGACAGGGCCCGACAGAGCCCGACAGAGCCCGACAGGGCCCAGTAGAGCCCGACAGAGCCCGACAGAGCCCGACAGATCCCGACAGGGACCGACAGAGCCCGACAGAGCCCGACAGATCCCGACAGGGCCCGACAGAGCCCGACAGAGCCCGACAGGGCCCGACAGAGCCCAGTAGAGCCCGACAGAGCCCGACAGAGCCCGACAGGGCCCAGTAGAGCCCAGTAGAACCCGACAGAGCCCAGTAGAGCCTGACAGAGCCCGACAGAGCCCGACAGAGCCCGACAGGGCCCGACAGAGCCCGACAGAGCCCGACAGGGCCCGACAGAGCCCGACAGGGCCCAGTAGAGCCCGACAAAGCCCGATAGAGCCCGACAGAGCCCAGTAGAGCCCGACAGAGCCCGACAGAGCCCGACAGGGCCCGACAGAGCCCGACAGAGCCCGACAGGGCCCGACAGGGCCCGACAGGGCCCAGTAGAGCCCGACAGAGCCCGACAGAGCCCGACAGGGCCCGACAGGGCCCGACAGAGCCCGACAGAGCCCGACAGAACCCGACAGAGCCCGACAGGGCCCGACAGGGCCCGACAGAGCCCGACAGAGCCCGACAGAGCCCGACAGGGCCCGACAGAGCCCGACAGAGCCCGACAGGGCCCGACAGAGCCCGACAGAGCCCGACAGGGCCCGACAGGGCCCGACAGGGCCCAGTAGAGCCCGACAGAGCCCGACAGAGCCCGACAGAGCCCGACAGGGCCCGACAGGGCCCGACAGAGCCCGACAGAGCCCGACAGAGCCCGAGAGAACCCGACAGAGCCCGACAGGGCCCGACAGGGCCCGACAGAGCCCGACAGAGCCCGACAGAGCCCGACAGGGCCCGACAGGGCCCAGTAGAGCCCGACAGAGCCCGACAAAGCCCGACAGAGCCCGACAGAGCCCAGTAGAGCCCGACAGAGCCCGACAGGGCCCGACAGAGCCCGACAGAGCCCGACAGAGCCCAGTAGAGCCCGACAGAGCCCGTCAGGGCCCGACAGGGCCCGACAGGACCCAGTAGAGCCCGACAGAGCCCGACAGAGCCCAGTAGAGCCCAGTAGAGCCCGACAGAGCCCGACAGAGCCCGACAGGGCCCGACAGGGCCCGACAGAGCCCGACAGGGCCCGACAGAGCCCAGTAGAGCCCGACAGAGCCCGACAGAGCCCGACAGAGCCCGACAGGGCCCGACAGGGCCCGACAGAGCCCGACAGGGCCCGACAGAGCCCAGTAGAGCCCGACAGAGCCCGACAGAGCCCGATAGAACCCGACAGAGCCCGACAGAGCCCAGTAGAGCCCTACAGAGCCCGACAGAGCCCGACAGAGCCCGACAGGGCCCGACAGGGCCCGACAGGGCCCAGTAGAGCCCGACAGAGCCCGACAGAGCCCGACAGAGCCCGACAGAGCCCGACAGGGCCCGACAGGGCCCAGAAGAGCCCGACAGAGCCCGACAGAGCCCGACAGAGCCCGACAGAACCCGACAGAGCCCGACAGAGCCCGACAGAGCCCGACAGGGCCCGACAGGGTCCGACAGAGCCCGACAGAGCCCGACAGGGCCCAGTAGAGCCCGACAGAGCCCGACAGAGCCCAGTAGAGCCCAGTAGAGCCCGACAGAGACCGACAGAGCCCGACAGAGCCCGACAGAACCCGATAGAGCCCGACAGAGACCAGTTGAGCCCGACAGAGCCCGACAGAGCCCGACAGAGCCCGACAGGGCCCGACAGGGCCCAGTAGAGCCCGACAGAGCCCGACAGAGCCCGACAGAGCCCAGTAGAGCCCGACAGAGCCCGACAGAGCCCGACAGAGCCCGACAGGGCCCGACAGAGCCTGACAGAGCCCGACAAAGCCCAGTAGAGCCCGAGAGAGCCCGACAGGGCCCAGTAGAGCCCGACAGAGCCCGACAGAGCCCGACAGAGCCCGACAGGGCCCGACAGGGCCCAGAAGAGCCCGACAGAGCCCGACAGAGCCCGACAGAACCCGACAGAGCCCGACAGAGCCCGACAGAGCCCGACAGGGCCCGACAGGGCCCGACAGAGCCCGACAGGGCCCAGTAGAGCCCGAGAGAGCCCGACAGAGCCCAGTAGAGCCCAGTAGAGCCCGACAGAGCCCGACAGAGCCCGACAGAGCCCGACAGAACCCGACAGAGCCCGACAGGGCCCAGTAGAGCCCGACAGAGCCCGACAGAGCCCGACAGAGCCCGACAGGGCCCGACAGGGCCCAGTAGAGCCCGACAGAGCCCGACAGAGCCCGACAGAGCCCGACAGAGTCCAGTAGAGCCCGACAGAGCCCGACAGAGCCCGACAGAGCCCGACAGGGCCCGACAGGGCCCGACAGGGCCCAGAAGAGCCCGACAGAGCCCGACAGAGCCCGACAGGGCCCAGAAGAGCCCGACAGAGCCCGACAGAGCCCGACAGAGCCCGACAGGGCCCGACAGAGCCCGACAGGGCCCAGTAGAGCCCGAGAGAGCCCGACAGAGCCCAGTAGAGCCCAGTAGAGCCCGACAGAGCCCGACAGAGCCCGACAGAGCCCGACAGAACCCGACAGAGCCCGACAGGGCCCAGTAGAGCCCGACAGAGCCCGACAGAGCCCGACAGAGCCCGACAGGGCCCGACAGGGCCCAGTAGAGCCCGACAGAGCCCGACAGAGCCCGACAGAGCCCGACAGAGCCCAGTAGAGCCCGACAGAGCCCGACAGAGCCCGACAGAGCCCGACAGGGCCCAGTAGAGCCCGACAGAGCCCGACAGAGCCCGACAGAGCCCGACAGAGCCCGACAGGGCCCGACAGGGCCCGACAGAGCCCAGTAGAGCTCGACAGAGCCCGACAGAGCCCGACAGAGCCCGACAGAGCCCGACAGGGCCCGACAGGGCCCGACAGAGCCCGACAGGGCCCGACAGGGCCCGACAGAGCCCAGTAGAGCCGGACAGAGCCCGACAGAGCCCGACAGAGCCCGACAGAGCCCGACAGGGCCCAGTAGAGCCCGACAGAGCCCGACAGAGCCCGACAGGGCCCGACAGAGCTCGACAGAGCCGGACAGGGCCCAGTAGAGCCCGACAGAGCCCGACAGAGCCCGACAGGGCCCGACAGAGCCCGACAGAGCCCAGTAGAGCCCGACAGAGCCCGACAGAGCCCGACAGAGCCCGACAAAGCCCGACAGGGCCCGACAGGGCCCGACAGAGCCCGACAGAGCCCGACAGAGCCCGACAGAGCCCAGTAGAGCTCGACAGAGCCCGACAGAGCCCGACAGAGCCCGACAGGGCCCGACAGGGCCCGACAGGGAACAGTAGAGCCCAGTAGAGCCCGACAGAGCCCGACAGAGCCCGACAGGGCCCGTCAGGGAACAGTAGAGCCCAGTAGAGCCCGACAGAGCCCGACAGAGCCCGACAGAGCCCGACAGAGCCCGACAGGGCCCGACAGATACCGACAGAGCCCGCCAGAGCCCGACAGGGCCCAGTAGAGCCCGACAGAGCCCGACAGAGCCCGACAGGGCCCGACAGAGCCCAGTAGAGCCCGACAGAGCCCGACAGAGCCCAGTAGAGCCCAGTAGAGCCCGACAGAGCCCGACAGAGCCCGACAGGGCCCGACAGGGCCCGACAGAGCCCGACAGGGCCCGACAGAGCCCAGTAGAGCCCGACAGAGCCCGACAGAGCCCGACAGAGCCCGACAGGGCCCGACAGGGCCCGACAGAGCCCGACAGGGCCCGACAGGGCCCGACAGAGCCCAGTAGAGCCCGACAGAGCCCGACAGAGCCCGATAGAACCCGACAGAGCCCGACAGAGCCCAGTAGAGCCCTACAGAGCCCGACAGAGCCCGACAGAGCCCGACAGGGCCCGACAGGGCCCGACAGGGCCCAGTAGAGCCCGACAGAGCCCGACAGAGCCCGACAGAGCCCGACAGGGCCCGACAGGGTCCAGAAGAGCCCGACAGAGCCCGACAGAGCCCGACAGAGCCCGACAGAACCCGACAGAGCCCGACAGAGCCCGACAGAGCCCGACAGGGCCCGACAGGGTCCGACAGAGCCCGACAGAGCCCGACAGGGCCCAGTAGAGCCCGACAGAGCCCGACAGAGCCCAGTAGAGCCCAGTAGAGCCCGACAGAGACCGACAGAGCCCGACAGAGCCCGACAGAACCCGACAGAGCCCGACAGAGACCAGTTGAGCCCGACAGAGCCCGACAGAGCCCGACAGAGCCCGACAGGGCCCGACAGGGCCCAGTAGAGCCCGACAGAGCCCGACAGAGCCCGACAGAGCCCAGTAGAGCCCGACAGAGCCCGACAGAGCCCGACAGAGCCCGACAGGGCCCGACAGAGCCTGACAGAGCCCGACAAAGCCCAGTAGAGCCCGAGAGAGCCCGACAGGGCCCAGTAGAGCCCGACAGAGCCCGACAGAGCCCGACAGAGCCCGACAGGGCCCGACAGGGCCCAGAAGAGCCCGACAGACCCCGACAGAGCCCGACAGAACCCGACAGAGCCCGACAGAGCCCGACAGAGCCCGACAGGGCCCGACAGGGCCCGACAGAGCCCGACAGGGCCCAGTAGAGCCCGAGAGAGCCCGACAGAGCCCAGTAGAGCCCAGTAGAGCCCGACAGAGCCCGACAGAGCCCGACAGAGCCCGACAGAACCCGACAGAGCCCGACAGGGCCCAGTAGAGCCCGACAGAGCCCGACAGAGCCCGACAGAGCCCGACAGGGCCCGACAGGGCCCAGTAGAGCCCGACAGAGCCCGACAGAGCCCGACAGAGCCCTACAGAGTCCAGTAGAGCCCGACAGAGCCCGACAGAGCCCGACAGAGCCCGACAGGGCCCGACAGGGCCCTGTAGAGCCCGACAGAGCCCGACAGAGCCCGACAGAGCCCGACAGGGCCCGACAGGGCCCAGAAGAGCCCGACAGAGCCCGACAGAGCCCGACAGGGCCCAGAAGAGCCCGACAGAGCCCGACAGAGCCCGACAGAGCCCGACAGGGCCCGACAGAGCCCGACAGGGCCCAGTAGAGCCCGAGAGAGCCCGACAGAGCCCAGTAGAGCCCAGTAGAGCCCGACAGAGCCCGACAGAGCCCGACAGGGCCCAGTAGAGCCCGACAGAGCCCGACAGAGCCCGACAGAGCCCGACAGAGCCCGACAGAGCCCGACAGGGCCCGACAGGGCCCAGTAGAGCCCGACAGAGCCCGACAGAGCCCGACAGAGCCCGACAGAGCCCAGTAGAGCCCGACAGAGCCCGACAGAGCCCAGTAGAGCCCGACAGAGCCCGACAGAGCCCGACAGAGCCCGACAGAGCCCGACAGGGCCCGACAGGGCCCGACAGAGCCCAGTAGAGCTCGACAGAGCCCGACAGAGCCCGACAGAGCCCGACAGAGCCCGACAGGGCCCGACAGGGCCCAGTAGAGCCCGACAGAGCCCGACAGAGCCCGACAGGGCCCGACAGGGCCCGACAGAGCCCGACAGAGCCCGACAGGGCCCGACCGGGCCCGACAGAGCCCGACAGAGACCAGTAGAGCCCGACAGAGCCCGACAGAGCCCGACAGAGCCCGACAGAGCCCGACAGGGCCCAGTAGAGCCCAGTAGAACCCGACAGAGCCCGACAGAGCCCGACAGAGCTCGACAGGGCCCGACAGGTCCCAACAGAGCCCGACAGAGCCCGACAGAGCCCGACAGGGCCCGACAGGGCCCGACAGGGCCCGACAGGGCCCGACAGAACCCGACAGAGCCCGACAGAGCCCAGTAGAGCCGGACAGAGCCCGACAGAGCCCGACAGAGCCCGACAGAGCCCGACAGGGCCCAGTAGAGCCCGACAGAGCCCGACAGAGCCCGACAGGGCCCGACAGAGCTCGACAGAGCCGGACAGGGCCCAATAGAGCCCGACAGCCCGACAGAGCCCGACAGGGCCCGACAGAGCCCGACAGAGCCCAGTAGAGCCCGACAGAGCCCGACAGAGCCCGACAGAGCCCGACAAAGCCCGACAGGGCCTGACAGGGCCCGACAGAGCCCGACAGAGCCCGACAGAGCCCGACAGAGCCCAGTAGAGCTCGACAGAGCCCGACAGAGCCCGACAGAGCCCGACAGGGCCCGACAGGGCCCGACAGGGAACAGTAGAGCCCAGTAGAGCCCGACAGAGCACGACAGAGCCCGACAGGGCCCGACAGGGAACAGTAGAGCCCAGTAGAGCCCGACAGAGCCCGACAGAGCCCGACAGAGCCCGACAGAGCCCGACAGGGCCCGACAGATACCGACAGAGCCCGCCAGAGCCCGACAGGGCCCAGTAGAGCCCGACAGAGCCCGACAGAGCCCGACAGGGCCCGACAGAGCCCGACAGAGCCCAGTAGAGCTCGACAGAGCCCGACAGAGCCCGACAGAGCCCGACAGGGCCCGACAGGGCCCGACAGGGCCCAGTAGAGCCCGACAGAGCCCGACAGGGCCCGACAGGGCCCGACAGGGCCCAGTAGAGCCCGACAGAGCCCGACAGAGCCCGACAGAGCCCGACAGAACCCGACAGAGCCCGACAGGGCCCGACAGGGCCCGACAGAGCCCGACAGAGCCCGACAGAGCCCGACAGGGCCCAGTAGAGCCCGACAGAGCCCGACAGAGCCCGACAGGGCCCGACAGGGCCCAGTAGAGCCCGACAGAGCCCGACAGAGCCCAACAGGGCCCGACAGGGCCCGACAGAGCCTGACAGGGCCCGACAGGGCCCGACAGAACCCGACAGAGCCCGACAGAGACCAGTAGAGCCCGACAGAGCCCGACAGAGCCCGACAGAGCCCGACAGGGCCCGATAGGGCCCGACAGAGCCCGACAGAGCCCGACAGAACCCGAAAGAGCCCGACAGAGCCCACTAGAGCCCGACAGAGCCCGACAGAGCCCGACAGAGCCCGACAGGGCCCGACAGGGCCCGACAGAGCCCGACAGGGCCCGACAGAGCCCGACAGGGCCCGACAGGGCCCAGTAGAGCCCGACAGAGCCCGACAGAGCCCGACAGAGCCCGACAGGGCCCGACAGGGCCCGACAGAGCCCGACAGGGCCCGACAGAGCCCAGTAGAGCCCGACAGAGCCCGACAGAGCCCGACAGAGCCCGACAGGGCCCGACAGGGCCCGACAGAGCCCGACAGGGCCCAACAGGGCCCGACAGAGCCCAGTAGAGCCCGACAGAGCCCGACAGAGCCCGACAGAACCCGACAGAGCCCGACAGAGCCCAGTAGAGCCCTACAGAGCCCGACAGAGCCCGACAGAGCCCGACAGGGCCCGACAGGGCCCGACAGGGCCCAGTAGAGCCCGACAGAGCCCGACAGAGCCCGACAGAGCCCGACAGAGCCCGACAGGGCCCGACAGGGCCCAGAAGAGCCCGACAGAGCCCGACAGAGCCCGACAGAACCCGACAGAGCCCGACAGAGCCCGACAGAGCCCGACAGGGCCCGACAGGGCCCAGTAGAGCCCGACAGAGCCCGACAGAGCCCAGTAGAGCCCAGTAGAGCCCGACAGAGACCGACAGAGCCCGACAGAGCCCGACAGAACCCGACAGAGCCCGACAGAGACCAGTTGAGCCCGACAGAGCCCGACAGAGCCCGACAGAGCCCGACAGGGCCCGACAGGGCCCAGTAGAGCCCGACAGAGCCCGACAGAGCCCGACAGAGCCCAGTAGAGCCCGACAGAGCCCGACAGAGCCCGACAGAGCCCGACAGGGCCCGACAGAGCCTGACAGAGCCCGACAAAGCCCAGTAGAGCCCGACAGAGCCCGACAGGGCCCAGTAGAGCCCGACAGAGCCCGACAGAGCCCGACAGAGCCCGACAGAGCCCGACAGGGCCCGACAGGGCCCAGAAGAGCCCGACAGAGCCCGACAGAGCCCGACAGAACCCGACAGAGCCCGACAGAGCCCGACAGAGCCCGACAGGGCCCGACAGGGCCCGACAGAGCCCGACAGGGCCCAGTAGAGCCCGAGAGAGCCCGACAGAGCCCAGTAGAGCCCAGTAGAGCCCGACAGAGCCCGACAGAGCCCGACAGAGCCCGACAGAACCCGACAGAGCCCGACAGGGCCCAGTAGAGCCCGACAGAGCCCGACAGAGCCCGACAGAGCCCGACAGAGCCCGACAGAGTCCAGTAGAGCCCGACAGAGCCCGACAGAGCCCGACAGAGCCCGACAGGGCCCGACAGGGCCCAGAAGAGCCCGACAGAGCCCGACAGAGCCCAGTAGAGCCCGACAGAGCCCGACAGAGCCCGACAGGGCCCGACAGAGCCCGACAGGGCCCGACAGAGCCCGACAGGCCCCAGTAGAGCCCAGTAGAGCCCAACAGAGCCCAGCAGAGCCCGACAGAGCCCGACAGAGCCCAGTAGAGCCCGACAGAGCCCGACAGAGCCCGACAGGGCCCGACAGAGCCCGACAGGGCCCGACAGAGCCCGACAGAGCCCGACAGGGCCCGACAGAGCCCGACAGAGCCCGACAGAGCCCGACAGAACCCGACAGAGCCCGACAGGGCCCGACAGGGCCCGACAGAGCCCGACAGGGCCTAGTAGAGCCCAGTAGAGCCCGACAGAGCCCAGTAGAGCCCGACAGAGCCCGACAGAGCCCGACAGAGCCCGACAAAGCCCGACAAAGCCCGACAGGGTCCGACAGAGCCCGACAGGGCCCGGTAGAGCCCGACAGAGCCCGCCAGAGCCCGACAGAGCCCGACAGAGCTCGACAGAGCCCGACAGAGCCCGACAGAGCCCGACAGGGCCCGACAGAGCCCGACAGAGCCCGACAGGGCCCGACAGAGCCCGACAGAGCCCGACAGGGCCCAGTAGAGCCTGACAGAGCCCGACAGAGCCCGAAAGAGCCCGACAGGGCCCGACAGAGCCCGACAGAGCCCAGTAGAGCTCGACAGAGCCCGACAGAGCCCGACAGGGCCCGACAGGGCCCGACAGGGCCCGACAGGGCCCAGTAGAGCCCGACAGAGCCCGACAGAGCCCGACAGAGCCCGACAGGGCCCGACAGGGCCCGACAGTGCCCAGTAGAGCCCGACAGAGCCCGACAGAGCCCGACAGAGCCCGACAGAGCCCGACAGGGCCCGACAGGGCCCAGAAGAGCCCGACAGAGCCCGACAGAGCCCGACAGAGCCCGACAGAACCCGACAGAGCCCGACAGAGCCCGACAGAGCCCGACAGGGCCCGACAGGGTCCGACAGAGCCCGACAGAGCCCGACAGGGCCCAGTAGAGCCCGACAGAGCCCGACAGAGCCCGACAGAGCCCGACAGAACCCGACAGAGCCCGACAGAGACCAGTTGAGCCCGACAGAGCCCGACAGAGCCCGACAGAGCCCGACAGGGCCCGACAGGGCCCAGTAGAGCCCGACAGAGCCCGACAGAGCCCGACAGAGCCCAGTAGAGCCCGACAGAGCCCGACAGAGCCCGACAGAGCCCGACAGGGCCCGACAGAGCCTGACAGAGCCCGACAAAGCCCAGTAGAGCCCGACAGAGCCCGACAGGGCCCAGTAGAGCCCGACAGAGCCCGACAGAGCCCGACAGAGCCCGACAGAGCCCGACAGGGCCCGACAGGGCCCAGAAGAGCCCGACAGAGCCCGACAGAGCCCGACAGAACCCGACAGAGCCCGACAGAGCCCGACAGAGCCCGACAGGGCCCGACAGAGCCCGACAGGGCCCAGTAGAGCCCGAGAGAGCCCGACAGAGCCCAGTAGAGCCCAGTAGAGCCCGACAGAGCCCGACAGAGCCCGACAGAGCCCGACAGAACCCGACAGAGCCCGACAGGGCTCAGTAGAGCCCGACAGAGCCCGACAGAGCCCGACAGAGCCCGACAGAGCCCGACAGAGTCCAGTAGAGCCCGACAGAGCCCGACAGAGCCCGACAGAGCCCGACAGGGCCCGACAGGGCCCTGTAGAGCCCGACAGAGCCCGACAGAGCCCGACAGAGCCCGACAGGGCCCGACAGGGCCCAGAAGAGCCCGACAGAGCCCGACAGAGCCCGACAGGGCCCAGAAGAGCCCGACAGAGCCCGACAGAGCCCGACAGAGCCCGACAGGGCCCGACAGAGCCCGACAGGGCCCAGTAGAGCCCGAGAGAGCCCGACAGAGCCCAGTAGAGCCCAGTAGAGCCCGACAGAGCCCGACAGAGCCCGACAGAGCCCGACAGAACCCGACAGAGCCCGACAGGGCCCAGTAGAGCCCGACAGAGCCCGACAGAGCCCGACAGAGCCCGACAGGGCCCGACAGGGCCCAGTAGAGCCCGACAGAGCCCGACAGAGCCCGACAGAGCCCGACAGAGCCCAGTAGAGCCCGACAGAGCCCGACAGAGCCCGACAGAGCCCGACAGGGCCCAGTAGAGCCCGACAGAGCCCGACAGAGCCCGACAGAGCCCGACAGGGCCCGACAGGGCCCGACAGAGCCCAGTAGAGCTCGACAGAGCCCGACAGAGCCCGACAGAGCCCGACAGAGCCCGACAGGGCCCGACAGGGCCCAGTAGAGCCCGACAGAGCCCGACAGAGCCCGACAGGGCCCGACAGGGCCCGACAGAGCCCGACAGAGCCCGACAGGGCCCGACCGGGCCCGACAGAGCCCGACAGAGACCAGTAGAGCCCGACAGAGCCCGACAGAGCCCGACAGAGCCCGACAGGGCCCAGTAGAGCCCAGTAGAACCCGACAGAGCCCGACAGAGCCCGACAGAGCCCGACAGAGCCCGACAGAGCCCGACAAAGCCCGACAGGGCCCGACAGGGCCCGACAGAGCCCGACAGAGCCCGACAGAGCCCGATAGAGCCCAGTAGAGCTCGACAGAGCCCGACAGAGCCCGACAGAGCCCGACAGGGCCCGACAGGGCCCGACAGGGAACAGTAGAGCCCAGTAGAGCCCGACAGAGCCCGACAGAGCCCGACAGGGCCCGTCAGGGAACAGTAGAGCCCAGTAGAGCCCGACAGAGCCCGACAGAGCCCGACAGAGCCCGACAGAGCCCGACAGGGCCCGACAGATACCGACAGAGCCCGCCAGAGCCCGACAGGGCCCAGTAGAGCCCGACAGAGCCCGACAGAGCCCGACAGGGCCCGACAGAGCCCAGTAGAGCCCGACAGAGCCCGACAGAGCCCAGTAGAGCCCAGTAGAGCCCGACAGAGCCCGACAGAGCCCGACAGGGCCCGACAGGGCCCGACAGAGCCCGACAGGGCCCGACAGAGCCCAGTAGAGCCCGACAGAGCCCGACAGAGCCCGACAGAGCCCGACAGGGCCCGACAGGGCCCGACAGAGCCCGACAGGGCCCGACAGGGCCCGACAGAGCCCAGTAGAGCCCGACAGAGCCCGACAGAGCCCGATAGAACCCGACAGAGCGCGACAGAGCCCAGTAGAGCCCTACAGAGCCCGACAGAGCCCGACAGAGCCCGACAGGGCCCGACAGGGCCCGACAGGGCCCAGTAGAGCCCGACAGAGCCCGACAGAGCCCGACAGAGCCCGACAGGGCCCGACAGGGCCCAGAAGAGCCCGACAGAGCCCGACAGAGCCCGACAGAGCCCGACAGAACCCGACAGAGCCCGACAGAGCCCGACAGAGCCCGACAGGGCCCGACAGGGTCCGACAGAGCCCGACAGAGCCCGACAGGGCCCAGTAGAGCCCGACAGAGCCCGGCAGAGCCCAGTAGAGCCCAGTAGAGCCCGACAGAGACCGACAGAGCCCGACAGAGCCCGACAGAACCCGACAGAGCCCGACAGAGACCAGTTGAGCCCGACAGAGCCCGACAGAGCCCGACAGAGCCCGACAGGGCCCGACAGGGCCCAGTAGAGCCCGACAGAGCCCGACAGAGCCCGACAGAGCCCAGTAGAGCCCGACAGAGCCCGACAGAGCCCGACAGAGCCCGACAGGGCCCGACAGAGCCTGATAGAGCCCGACAAAGCCCAGTAGAGCCCGAGAGAGCCCGACAGGGCCCAGTAGAGCCCGACAGAGCCCGACAGAGCCCGACAGAGCCCGACAGGGCCCGACAGGGCCCAGAAGAGCCCGACAGACCCCGACAGAGCCCGACAGAACCCGACAGAGCCCGACAGAGCCCGACAGAGCCCGACAGGGCCCGACAGGGCCCGACAGAGCCCGACAGGGCCCAGTAGAGCCCGAGAGAGCCCGACAGAGCCCAGTAGAGCCCAGTAGAGCCCGACAGAGCCCGACAGAGCCCGACAGAGCCCGACAGAACCCGACAGAGCCCGACAGGGCCCAGTAGAGCCCGACAGAGCCCGACAGAGCCCGACAGAGCCCGACAGGGCCCGACAGGGCCCAGTAGAGCCCGACAGAGCCCGACAGAGCCCGACAGAGCCCGACAGAGTCCAGTAGAGCCCGACAGAGCCCGACAGAGCCCGACAGAGCCCGACAGGGCCCGACAGGGCCCTGTAGAGCCCGACAGAGCCCGACAGAGCCCGACAGAGCCCGACAGGGCCCGACAGGGCCCAGAAGAGCCCGACAGAGCCCGACAGAGCCCGACAGGGCCCAGAAGAGCCCGACAGAGCCCGACAGAGCCCGACAGAGCCCGACAGGGCCCGACAGAGCCCGACAGGGCCCAGTAGAGCCCGAGAGAGCCCGACAGAGCCCAGTAGAGCCCAGTAGAGCCCGACAGAGCCCGACAGAGCCCGACAGGGCCCAGTAGAGCCCGACAGAGCCCGACAGAGCCCGACAGAGCCCGACAGAGCCCGACAGAGCCCGACAGGGCCCGACAGGGCCCAGTAGAGCCCGACAGAGCCCGACAGAGCCCGACAGAGCCCGACAGAGCCCAGTAGAGCCCGACAGAGCCCGACAGAGCCCAGTAGAGCCCGACAGAGCCCGACAGAGCCCGACAGAGCCCGACAGAGCCCGACAGGGCCCGACAGGGCCCGACAGAGCCCAGCAGAGCTCGACAGAGCCCGACAGAGCCCGACAGAGCCCGACAGGGCCCGACAGGGCCCGACAGAGCCCGACAGAGCCCGACAGGGCCCGACCGGGCCCGACAGAGCCCGACAGAGACCAGTAGAGCCCGACAGAGCCCGACAGAGCCCGACAGAGCCCGACAGAGCCCGACAGGGCCCAGTAGAGCCCAGTAGAACCCGACAGAGCCCGACAGAGCCCGACAGAGCTCGACAGGGCCCGACAGGTCCCAACAGAGCCCGACAGAGCCCGACAGAGCCCGACAGGGCCCGACAGGGCCCGACAGGGCCCGACAGGGCCCGACAGAACCCGACAGAGCCCGACAGAGCCCAGTAGAGCCGGACAGAGCCCGACAGAGCCCGACAGAGCCCGACAGAGCCCGACAGGGCCCAGTAGAGCCCGACAGAGCCCGACAGAGCCCGACAGGGCCCGACAGAGCTCGACAGAGCCGGACAGGGCCCAATAGAGCCCGACAGCCCGACAGAGCCCGACAGGGCCCGACAGAGCCCGACAGAGCCCAGTAGAGCCCGACAGAGCCCGACAGAGCCCGACAGAGCCCGACAAAGCCCGACAGGGCCCGACAGGGCCCGACAGAGCCCGACAGAGCCCGACAGAGCCCGACAGAGCCCAGTAGAGCTCGACAGAGCCCGACAGAGCCCGACAGAGCCCGACAGGGCCCGACAGGGCCCGACAGGGAACAGTAGAGCCCAGTAGAGCCCGACAGAGCACGACAGAGCCCGACAGGGCCCGACAGGGAACAGTAGAGCCCAGTAGAGCCCGACAGAGCCCGACAGAGCCCGACAGAGCCCGACAGAGCCCGACAGGGCCCGACAGATACCGACAGAGCCCGCCAGAGCCCGACAGGGCCCAGTAGAGCCCGACAGAGCCCGACAGAGCCCGACAGGGCCCGACAGAGCCCGACAGAGCCCAGTAGAGCTCGACAGAGCCCGACAGAGCCCGACAGAGCCCGACAGGGCCCGACAGGGCCCGACAGGGCCCAGTAGAGCCCGACAGAGCCCGACAGGGCCCGACAGGGCCCGACAGGGCCCAGTAGAGCCCGACAGAGCCCGACAGAGCCCGACAGAGCCCGACAGAACCCGACAGAGCCCGACAGGGCCCGACAGGGCCCGACAGAGCCCGACAGAGCCCGACAGAGCCCGACAGGGCCCAGTAGAGCCCGACAGAGCCCGACAGAGCCCGACAGAGCCCGACAGGGCCCGACAGGGCCCAGTAGAGCCCGACAGAGCCCGACAGAGCCCGACAGGGCCCGACAGGGCCCGACAGAGCCTGACAGGGCCCGACAGGGCCCGACAGAACCCGACAGAGCCCGACAGAGACCAGTAGAGCTCGACAGAGCCCGACAGAGCCCGACAGAGCCCGACAGGGCCCGATAGGGCCCGACAGAGCCCGACAGAGCCCGACAGAACCCGAAAGAGCCCGACAGAGCCCACTAGAGCCCGACAGAGCCCGACAGAGCCCGACAGAGCCCGACAGGGCCCGACAGGGCCCGACAGAGCCCGACAGAGCCCGACAGGGCCCGACAGGGCCCAGTAGAGCCCGACAGAGCCCGACAGAGCCCGACAGAGCCCGACAGGGCCCGACAGGGCCCGACAGAGCCCGACAGGGCCCGACAGAGCCCAGTAGAGCCCGACAGAGCCCGACAGAGCCCGACAGAGCCCGACAGGGCCCGACAGGGCCCGACAGAGCCCGACAGGGCCCAACAGGGCCCGACAGAGCCCAGTAGAGCCCGACAGAGCCCGACAGAGCCCGACAGAACCCGACAGAGCCCGACAGAGCCCAGTAGAGCCCTACAGAGCCCGACAGAGCCCGACAGAGCCCGACAGGGCCCGACAGGGCCCGACAGGGCCCAGTAGAGCCCGACAGAGCCCGACAGAGCCCGACAGAGCCCGACAGGGCCCGACATGGCCCAGAAGAGCCCGACAGAGCCCGACAGAGCCCGACAGAACCCGACAGAGCCCGACAGAGCCCGACAGAGCCCAACAGGGCCCGACAGGGCCCAGTAGAGCCCGACAGAGCCCGACAGAGCCCAGTAGAGCCCAGTAGAGCCCGACAGAGACCGACAGAGCCCGACAGAGCCCGACAGAACCCGACAGAGCCCGACAGAGACCAGTTGAGCCCGACAGAGCCCGACAGAGCCCGACAGAGCCCGACAGGGCCCGACAGGGCCCAGTAGAGCCCGACAGAGCCCGACAGAGCCCGACAGAGCCCAGTAGAGCCCGACAGAGCCCGACAGAGCCCGACAGAGCCCGACAGGGCCCGACAGAGCCTGACAGAGCCCGACAAAGCCCAGTAGAGCCCGACAGAGCCCGACAGGGCCCAGTAGAGCCCGACAGAGCCCGACAGAGCCCGACAGAGCCCGACAGAGCCCGACAGGGCCCGACAGGGCCCAGAAGAGCCCGACAGAGCCCGACAGAGCCCGACAGAACCCGACAGAGCCCGACAGAGCCCGACAGGGCCCGACAGGGCCCGACAGAGCCCGACAGGGCCCAGTAGAGCCCGAGAGAGCCCGACAGAGCCCAGTAGAGCCCAGTAGAGCCCGACAGAGCCCGACAGAGCCCGACAGAGCCCGACAGAACCCGACAGAGCCCGACAGGGCCCAGTAGAGCCCGACAGAGCCCGACAGAGCCCGACAGAGCCCGACAGAGCCCGACAGAGTCCAGTAGAGCCCGACAGAGCCCGACAGAGCCCGACAGAGCCCGACAGGGCCCGACAGGGCCCAGAAGAGCCCGACAGAGCCCGACAGAGCCCAGTAGAGCCCGACAGAGCCCGACAGAGCCCGACAGGGCCCGACAGAGCCCGACAGGGCCCGACAGAGCCCGACAGGCCCCAGTAGAGCCCAGTAGAGCCCAACAGAGCCCAGCAGAGCCCGACAGAGCCCGACAGAGCCCAGTAGAGCCCGACAGAGCCCGACAGAGCCCGACAGGGCCCGACAGGGCCCGACAGGGCCCGACAGAGCCCGACAGGGCCCGACAGAGCCCGACAGAGCCCGACAGAGCCCGACAGAACCCGACAGAGCCCGACAGGGCCCGACAGGGCCCGACAGGGCCCGACAGAGCCCGACAGGGCCTAGTAGAGCCCAGTAGAGCCCGACAGAGCCCAGTAGAGCCCGACAGAGCCCGACAGAGCCCGACAGAGCCCGACAAAGCCCGACAAAGCCCGACAGGGTCCGACAGAGCCCGACAGGGCCCGGTAGAGCCCGACAGAGCCCGCCAGAGCCCGACAGAGCCCGACAGAGCTCGACAGAGCCCGACAGAGCCCGACAGAGCCCGACAGGGCCCGACAGGGCCCGACAGAGCCCGACAGAGCCCGACAGGGCCCGACAGAGCCCGACAGAGCCCGACAGGGCCCAGTAGAGCCCGACAGAGCCCGACAGAGCCCGAAAGAGCCCGACAGGGCCCGACAGAGCCCGACAGAGCCCAGTAGAGCTCGACAGAGCCCGACAGAGCCCGACAGGGCCCAACAGGGCCCGACAGGGCCCGACAGGGCCCAGTAGAGCCCGACAGAGCCCGACAGAGCCCGACAGGGCCCGACAGGGCCCGACAGAGCCCGACAGAGCCCGACAGGGCCCGACAGGGCCCGACAGAGCCCGACAGAGCCCGACAGAGCCCGACAGGGCCCGACAGAGCCCGACAGAGCCCGACAGAGCCCGACAGGGCCCGACAGGGCCCGACAGTGCCCAGTAGAGCCCGACAGAGCCCGACAGAGCCCGACAGAGCCCGACAGAGCCCGACAGGGCCCGACAGGGCCCAGA
This sequence comes from Caloenas nicobarica, assembly GCF_036013445.1. Lineage (NCBI taxonomy): Eukaryota > Metazoa > Chordata > Aves > Columbiformes > Columbidae > Caloenas > Caloenas nicobarica. The sequence continues at coordinate 25,111 of NW_027017245.1, read as the reverse complement.
AGAGCCCGACAGAGCCCGACAGAGCCCGACAGAGCCCGACAGAACCCGACAGAGCCCGACAGAGCCCGACAGAGCCCGACAGGGACCGACAGGGTCCGACAGAGCCCGACAGAGCCCGACAGGGCCCAGTAGAGCCCGACAGAGCCCGACAGAGCCCAGTAGAGCCCAGTAGAGCCCGACAGAGACCGACAGAGCCCGACAGAGCCCGACAGAACCCGACAGAGCCCGACAGAGACCAGTTGAGCCCGACAGAGCCCGACAGAGCCCGACAGAGCCCGACAGGGCCCGACAGGGCCCAGTAGAGCCCGACAGAGCCCGACAGAGCCCGACAGAGCCCAGTAGAGCCCGACAGAGCCCGACAGAGCCCGACAGAGCCCGACAGGGCCCGACAGAGCCTGACAGAGCCCGACAAAGCCCAGTAGAGCCCGACAGAGCCCGACAGGGCCCAGTAGAGCCCGACAGAGCCCGACAGAGCCCGACAGAGCCCGACAGAGCCCGACAGGGCCCGACAGGGCCCAGAAGAGCCCGACAGAGCCCGACAGAGCCCGACAGAACCCGACAGAGCCCGACAGAGCCCGACAGAGCCCGACAGGGCCCGACAGAGCCCGACAGGGCCCAGTAGAGCCCGAGAGAGCCCGACAGAGCCCAGTAGAGCCCAGTAGAGCCCGACAGAGCCCGACAGAGCCCGACAGAGCCAGACAGAACCCGACAGAACCCGACAGGGCCCAGTAGAGCCCGACAGAGCCCGACAGAGCCCGACAGAGCCCGACAGAGCCCGACAGAGTCCAGTAGAGCCCGACAGAGCCCGACAGAGCCCGACAGAGCCCGACAGGGCCCGACAGGGCCCTGTAGAGCCCGACAGAGCCCGACAGATCCCGACAGAGCCCGACAGGGCCCGACAGGGCCCAGAAGAGCCCGACAGAGCCCGACAGAGCCCGACAGGGCCCAGAAGAGCCCGACAGAGCCCGACAGAGCCCGACAGAGCCCGACAGGGCCCGACAGAGCCCGACAGGGCCCAGTAGAGCCCGAGAGAGCCCGACAGAGCCCAGTAGAGCCCAGTAGAGCCCGACAGAGCCCGACAGAGCCCGACAGAGCCCGACAGAGCCCGACAGGGCCCGACAGGGCCCAGTAGAGCCCGACAGAGCCCGACAGAGCCCGACAGAGCCCGACAGAGCCCAGTAGAGCCCGACAGAGCCCGACAGAGCCCGACAGAGCCCGACAGGGCCCAGTAGAGCCCGACAGAGCCCGACAGAGCCCGACAGAGCCCGACAGAGCCCGACAGGGCCCGACAGGGCCCGACAGAGCCCAGTAGAGCTCGACAGAGCCCGACAGAGCCCGACAGAGCCCGACAGAGCCCGACAGGGCCCGACAGGGCCCAGTAGAGCCCGACAGAGCCCGACAGAGCCCGACAGGGCCCGACAGGGCCCGACAGAGCCCGACAGAGCCCGACAGGGCCCGACCGGGCCCGACAGAGCCCGACAGAGACCAGTAGAGCCCGACAGAGCCCGACAGAGCCCGACAGAGCCCGACAGAGCCCGACAGGGCCCAGTAGAGCCCAGTAGAACCCGACAGAGCCCGACAGAGCCCGACAGAGCCCGACAGAGCCTGACAGGGCCCGACAGGGCCCGACAGAGCCCGACAGAGCCCGACAGGGCCCGACAGGGCCCGACAGAGCTCGACAGGTCCCAACAGGTCCCAACAGAGCCCGACAGAGCCCGACAGAGCCCGACAGGGCCCGACAGGGCCCGACAGAACCCGACAGAGCCCGACAGAGCCCAGTAGAGCCGGACAGAGCCCGACAGAGCCCGACAGAGCTCGACAGAGCCCGACAGGGCCCAGTAGAGCCCGACAGAGCCCGACAGAGCCCGACAGGGCCCGACAGAGCTCGACAGAGCCGGACAGGGCCCAGTAGAGCCCGACAGAGCCCGACAGAGCCCGACAGGGCCCGACAGAGCCCGACAGAGCCCAGTAGAGCCCGACAGAGCCCGACAGAGCCCGACAGAGCCCGACAAAGCCCTGTAGGGCCCGACAGGGCCCTACAGAGCCCGACAGAGCCCGACAGAGCCCGACAGAGCCCAGTAGAGCTCGACAGAGCCCGACAGAGCCCGACAGAGCCCGACAGAGCCCGACAGGGCCCGACAGATACCGACAGAGCCCGCCAGAGCCCGACAGGGCCCAGTAGAGCCCGACAGAGCCCGACAGAGCCCGACAGGGCCCGACAGAGCCCGACAGAGCCCAGTAGAGCTCGACAGAGCCCGACAGAGCCCGACAGAGCCCGACAGGGCCCGACAGGGCCCGACAGGGAACAGTAGAGCCCAGTAGAGCCCGACAGAGCCCGACAGAGCCCGACAGAGCCCGACAGGGCCCGACAGGGCCCGACAGGGCCCAGTAGAGCCCGACAGAGCCCGACAGGGCCCGACAGGGCCCGACAGGGCCCAGTAGAGCCCGACAGAGCCCGACAGAGCCCGACAGAGCCCGACAGAACCCGACAGAGCCCGACAGGGCCCGACAGGGCCCGACAGAGCCCGACAGAGCCCGACAGAGCCCGACAGGGCCCAGTAGAGCCCGACAGAGCCCGACAGAGCCCGACAGAGCCCGACAGGGCCCGACAGGGCCCAGTAGAGCCCGACAGAGCCCGACAGAGCCCGACAGGGCCCGACAGGGCCCGACAGGGCCCGACAGGGCCCAACAGAGCCCGACAGAGCCCGACAGAGACCAGTAGAGCCCGACAGAGCCCGACAGAGCCCGACAGAGCCCGACAGGGCCCGACAGGGCCCGACAGAGCCCAACAGAGTCCGACAGAACCCGACAGAGCCCGACAGAGCCCGACAAAGCCCGACAGGGCCCGACAGTGCCCGACAGAGCCCGACAGGGCCCGACAGAGCCCGACAGAGCCCGACAGGGCCCGACAGAGCCCGACAGAGCCCGACAGGGCCCGACACACCCCGACAGGGCCCGACAGAGCCCGACAGAGCCCAGTAGAGCTCGACAGAGCCCGACAGAGCCCGACAGGGCCCGACAGAGCCCGACAGAGCCCGACAGAGCCCGACAGGGCGCGACAGAGCCCGACAGAGCCCTACAGAGCCCGACAGGGCCCGACAGGGCCCAGTAGAGCCCGACAGAGCCCGACAGAGCCCGACAGGGCCCGACAGGGCCCTACAGGGTCCGACAGAGCCCGACAGAGCCCAGTAGAGCCCGACAGAGCCCGACAGAGCCCGACAGAGCCCGACAGGGCCCGACAGAGCCCGACAGGCCCCAGTAGAGCCCAGTAGAGCCCAACAGAGCCCAGCAGAGCCCGACAGAGCCCGACAGAGCCCAGTAGAGCCCGACAGAGCCCGACAGAGCCCGACAGGGCCCGACAGAGCCCGACAGGGCCCGACAGAGCCCGACAGTGCCCGACAGGGCCCGACAGAGCCCGACAGAGCCCGACAGAGCCCGACAGAACCCGACAGAGCCCGACAGGGCCCGACAGGGCCCGACAGGGCCCGACAGAGCCCGACAGAGCCCGACAGGGCCTAGTAGAGCCCAGTAGAGCCCGACAGAGCCCAGTAGAGCCCGACAGAGCCCGACAGAGCCCGACAGAGCCCGACAAAGCCCGACAAAGCCCGACAGGGTCCGACAGAGCCCGACAGGGCCCGGTAGAGCCCGACAGAGCCCGCCAGAGCCCGACAGAGCCCGACAGAGCTCGACAGAGCCCGACAGAGCCCGACAGGGCCCGACAGGGCCCGACAGAGCCCGACAGGGCCCGACAGGGCCCGACAGGGCCCGACAGAGCCCGACAGAGCCCGACAGAGCCCGACAGGGCCCGACAGAGCCCGACAGAGCCCGACAGGGCCCAGTAGAGCCCGACAGAGCCCGACAGAGCCCGAAAGAGCCCGACAGGGCCCGACAGAGCCCGACAGAGCCCAGTAGAGCTCGACAGAGCCCGACAGAGCCCGACAGGGCCCGACAGGGCCCGACAGGGCCCAGTAGAGCCCGACAGAGCCCGACAGAGCCCGACAGGGCCCGACAGGGCCCGACAGAGCCCGACAGAGCCCGACAGGGCCCGACAGGGCCCGACAGAGCCCGACAGAGCCCGACAGGGCCCGACAGAGCCCGACAGAGCCCGACAGAACCCGACAGAGCCCACTAGAGCCCGACAGAGCCCGACAGAGCCCGACAGAGCCCGACAGGGCCCGACAGGGCCCGACAGAGCCCGACAGAGCCCGACAGGGCCTGACAGGGAACAGTAGAGCCCAGTAGAGCCCGACAGAGCCCGACAGAGCCCGACAGAGCCCGACAGGGCCCGACAGAGCCCGACAGGGCCCAGTAGAGCCCGACAGAGCCCGACAGAGCCCGACAGAGCCCGACAAAGCCCGACAGGGCCCGACAGAGCCCGACAGAGCCCGACAGGGCCCGACAGAGCCCGACAGAGCCCGACAGAGCCCGACAGAGCCCGACAGGGCCCAGTAGAGCCCGACAGAGCCCGACAGAGCCCGACAGAGCCCGACAGAGCCCGACAGAGCCCAGTAGAGCTCGACAGAGCCCGACAGAGCCCGACAGGGCCCGACAGAGCCCGACAGGGCCCAGTAGAGCCCGACAGAGCCCGACAGAGCCCGACACGGCCCGACAGGGTCCGACAGAGCCCGACAGAGCCCGACAGAGCCCGACAGAGCCCAGTAGAGCCCGACAGAGCCCAGTAGAGCCCGACAGAGCCCGACAGAGCCCGACAGGGCCCGACAGGGCCCGACAGAACCCGAAAGAGCCCGACAGGGCCCGACAGGGCCCGACAGGGAACAGTAGAGCCCAGTAGAGCCCGACAGAGCCCGACAGAGCCCGACAGAGCCCGACAGGGCCCGACAGGGCCCGACAGAACCCGAAAGAGCCCGACAGGGCCCGACAGGGCCCGACAGGGAACAGTAGAGCCCAGTAGAGCCCGACAGAGCCCGACAGAGCCCGACAGAGCCCGACAGGGCCCGACAGGGCCCGACAGGGCCCAGTAGAGCCCGACAGAGCCCGACAGGGCCCGACAGGGCCCGACAGGGCCCAGTAGAGCCCGACAGAGCCCGACACAGCCCGACAGAGCCCGACAGGGCCCGACAGGGCCCGACAGAGCCCGACAGGGCCCGACAGGGCCCGACAGAGCCCGATAGAGCCCGACAGAGACCAGTAGAGCCCGACAGAGCCCGACAGAGCCCGACAGAGCCCGACAGGGCCCGACAGGGCCCGACAGAGCCCGACAGAGCCCGATAGAACCCGACAGAGCCCGACAGAGCCCACTAGAGCCCGACAGAGCCCGACAGAGCCCGACAGAGCCCGACAGAACCCGACAGAGCCCGACAGAGCCCGACAGAGCCCGACAGGGCCCGACAGGGCCCGACAGAGCCCGACAGGGCCCAGTAGAGCCCGACAGAGCCCGACAGGGCCCAGTAGAGCCCGACAGAGCCCGACAGAGCCCGACAGAGCCCGACAGAGCCCAGTAGAGCCCGACAGAGCCCGACAGAGCCCGACAGAGCCCGACAGGGCCCGACAGAGCCTGACAGAGCCCGACAAAGCCCAGTAGAGCCCGACAGAGCCCGACAGGGCCCAGTAGAGCCCGACAGAGCCCGACAGAGCCCGACAGAGCCCGACAGAGACCGACAGGGCCCGACAGGGCCCAGAAGAGCCCGACAGAGCCCGACAGAGCCCGACAGAACCCGACAGAGCCCGACAGAGCCCGACAGAGCCCGACAGGGCCCGACAGGGCCCGACAGAGCCCGACAGGGCCCAGTAGAGCCCGAGAGAGCCCGACAGAGCCCAGTAGAGCCCAGTAGAGCCCGACAGAGCCCGACAGAGCCCGACAGAGCCCGACAGAACCCGACAGAGCCCGACAGGGCCCAGTAGAGCCCGACAGAGCCCGACAGAGCCCGACAGAGCCCGACAGAGCCCGACAGAGTCCAGTAGAGCCCGACAGAGCCCGACAGAGCCCAACAGAGCCCGACAGGGCCCGACAGGGCCCTGTAGAGCCCGACAGAGCCCGACAGAGCCCGACAGAGCCCGACAGGGCCCGACAGGGCCCAGAAGAGCCCGACAGAGCCCGACAGAGCCCGACAGGGCCCAGAAGAGCCCGACAGAGCCCGACAGAGCCCGACAGAGCCCGACAGGGCCCGACAGAGCCCGACAGGGCCCAGTAGAGCCCGAGAGAGCCCGACAGAGCCCAGTAGAGCCCAGTAGAGCCCGACAGAGCCCGACAGAGCCCGACAGAGCCCGACAGAACCCGACAGAGCCCGACAGGGCCCAGTAGAGCCCGACAGAGCCCGACAGAGCCCGACAGGGCCCGACAGGGCCCAGTAGAGCCCGACAGAGCCCGACAGAGCCCGACAGAGCCCGACAGAGCCCAGTAGAGCCCGACAGAGCCCGACAGAGCCCGACAGAGCCCGACAGGGCCCAGTAGAGCCCGACAGAGCCCGACAGAGCCCGACAGAGCCCGACAGAGCCCGACAGGGCCCGACAGGGCCCGACAGAGCCCAGTAGAGCCCGACAGAGCCCGACAGAGCCCGACAGAGCCCGACAGGGCCCGACAGGGCCCAGTAGAGCCCGACAGAGCCCGACAGAGCCCGACAGGGCCCGACAGGGCCCGACAGAGCCCGACAGAGCCCGACAGGGCCCGACCGGGCCCGACAGAGCCCGACAGAGACCAGTAGAGCCCGACAGAGCCCGACAGAGCCCGACAGAGCCCGACAGAGCCCGACAGGGCCCAGTAGAGCCCAGTAGAACCCGACAGAGCCCGACAGAGCCCGACAGAGCCCGACAGAGCCTGACAGGGCCCGACAGGGCCCGACAGAGCCCGACAGAGCCCGACAGGGCCCGACAGAGCTCGACAGGGCCCAACAGGTCCCAACAGAGCCCGACAGAGCCCGACAGAGACCGACAGGGCCCGACAGGGCCCGACAGGGCCCGACAGGGCCCGACAGAACCCGACAGAGCCCGACAGAGCCCAGTAGAGCCGGACAGAGCCCGACAGAGCCCGACAGAGCTCGACAGAGCCCGACAGGGCCCAGTAGAGCCCGACAGAGCCCGACAGAGCCCGACAGGGCCCGACAGAGCTCGACAGAGCCGGACAGGGCCCAGTAGAGCCCGACAGAGCCCGACAGAGCCCGACAGGGCCCGACAGAGCCCGACAGAGCCCAGTAGAGCCCGACAGAGCCCGACAGAGCCCGACAGAGCCCGACAAAGCCCTGTAGGGCCCGACAGGGCCCTACAGAGCCCGACAGAGCCCGACAGAGCCCGACAGAGCCCAGTAGAGCTCGACAGAGCCCGACAGAGCCCGACAGAGCCCGACAGAGCCCGACAGGGCCCGACAGATACCGACAGAGCCCGCCAGAGCCCGACAGGGCCCAGTAGAGCCCGACAGAGCCCGACAGAGCCCGACAGGGCCCGACAGAGCCCGACAGAGCCCAGTAGAGCTCGACAGAGCCCGACAGAGCCCGACAGAGCCCAACAGGGCCCGACAGGGCCCGACAGGGAACAGTAGAGCCCAGTAGAGCCCGACAGAGCCCGACAGAGCCCGACAGAGCCCGACAGAGCCCGACAGGGCCCAGTAGAGCCCGACAGAGCCCGACAGGGCCCGACAGATACCGACAGAGCCCGCCAGAGCCCGACAGGGCCCAGTAGAGCCCGACAGAGCCCGACAGGGCCCGACAGGGCCCGACAGGGCCCAGTAGAGCCCGACAGAGCCCGACAGAGCCAGACAGAGCCCGACAGAGCCCGACAGAGACCAGTAGAGCCCGACAGAGCCCGACAGAGCCCGACAGAGCCCGACAGAGCCCGACAGGGCCCAGTAGAGCCCAGTAGAACCCGACAGAGCCCGACAGAGCCCGACAGAGCCCGACAGAGCCTGACAGGGCCCGACAGGGCCCGACAGAGCCCGACAGAGCCCGACAGGGCCCGACAGGGCCCGACAGAGCTCGACAGGGCCCAACAGGTCCCAACAGAGCCCGACAGAGCCCGACAGAGCCCGACAGGGCCCGACAGGGCCCGACAGGGCCCGACAGGGCCCGACAGAACCCGACAGAGCCCGACAGAGCCCAGTAGAGCCGGACAGAGCCCGACAGAGCCCGACAGAGCTCGACAGAGCCCGACAGGGCCCAGTAGAGCCCGACAGAGCCCGACAGAGCCCGACAGGGCCCGACAGAGCTCGACAGAGCCGGACAGGGCCCAGTAGAGCCCGACAGAGCCCGACAGAGCCCGACAGGGCCCGACAGAGCCCGACAGAGCCCAGTAGAGCCCGACAGAGCCCGACAGAGCCCGACAGAGCCCGACAAAGCCCTGTAGGGCCCGACAGGGCCCTACAGAGCCCGACAGAGCCCGACAGAGCCCGACAGAGCCCAGTAGAGCTCGACAGAGCCCGACAGAGCCCGACAGAGCCCGACAGAGCCCGACAGGGCCCGACAGATACCGACAGAGCCCGCCAGAGCCCGACAGGGCCCAGTAGAGCCCGACAGAGCCCGACAGAGCCCGACAGGGCCCGACAGAGCCCGACAGAGCCCAGTAGAGCTCGACAGAGCCCGACAGAGCCCGACAGAGCCCGACAGGGCCCGACAGGGCCCGACAGGGAACAGTAGAGCCCAGTAGAGCCCGACAGAGCCCGACAGAGCCCGACAGAGCCCGACAGAGCCCGACAGGGCCCGACAGGGCCCGACAGGGCCCAGTAGAGCCCGAGAGAGCCCGACAGGGCCCGACAGGGCCCAGTAGAGCCCGACAGAGCCCGACAGAGCCCGACAGAGCCCGACAGAGCCCGACAGAACCCGACAGAGCCCGACAGGGCCCGACAGGGCCCGACAGAGCCCGACAGGGCCCGACAGGGCCCGACAGAGCCCAACAGAGTCCGACAGAACCCGACAGAGCCCGACAGAGCCCGACAAAGCCCGACAGGGCCCGACAGTGCCCGACAGAGCCCGACAGGGCCCGACAGAGCCCGACAGAGCCCGACAGGGCCCGACAGAGCCCGACAGAGCCCGACAGGGCCCGACACACCCCGACAGGGCCCGACAGAGCCCGACAGAGCCCAGTAGAGCTCGACAGAGCCCGACAGAGCCCGACAGGGCCCGACAGAGCCCGACAGAGCCCGACAGAGCCCGACAGGGCCCGACAGAGCCCGACAGAGCCCTACAGAGCCCGACAGGGCCCGACAGGGCCCAGTAGAGCCCGACAGAGCCCGACAGAGCCCGACAGGGCCCGACAGGGCCCTACAGGGTCCGACAGAGCCCGACAGAGCCCAGTAGAGCCCGACAGAGCCCGACAGAGCCCGACAGAGCCCGACAGGGCCCGACAGAGCCCGACAGGCCCCAGTAGAGCCCAGTAGAGCCCAACAGAGCCCAGCAGAGCCCGACAGAGCCCGACAGAGCCCAGTAGAGCCCGACAGAGCCCGACAGAGCCCGACAGGGCCCGACAGAGCCCGACAGGGCCCGACAGAGCCCGACAGAGCCCGACAGGGCCCGACAGAGCCCGACAGAGCCCGACAGAGCCCGACAGAACCCGACAGAGCCCGACAGGGCCCGACAGGGCCCGACAGGGCCCGACAGAGCCCGACAGAGCCCGACAGGGCCTAGTAGAGCCCAGTAGAGCCCGACAGAGCCCAGTAGAGCCCGACAGAGCCCGACAGAGCCCGACAGAGCCCGACAAAGCCCGACAAAGCCCGACAGGGTCCGACAGAGCCCGACAGGGCCCGGTAGAGCCCGACAGAGCCCGCCAGAGCCCGACAGAGCCCGACAGAGCCCGACAGGGCCCGACAGGGCCCGACAGAGCCCGACAGGGCCCGACAGGGCCCGACAGGGCCCGACAGAGCCCGACAGAGCCCGACAGGGCCCGACAGAGCCCGACAGAGCCCGACAGGGCCCAGTAGAGCCCGACAGAGCCCGACAGAGCCCGAAAGAGCCCGACAGGGCCCGACAGAGCCCGACAGAGCCCAGTAGAGCTCGACAGAGCCCGACAGAGCCCGACAGGGCCCGACAGGGCCCGACAGGGCCCGACAGGGCCCAGTAGAGCCCGACAGAGCCCGACAGAGCCCGACAGGGCCCGACAGGGCCCGACAGAGCCCGACAGAGCCCGACAGAGCCCGACAGGGCCCGACAGGGCCCAGTAGAGCCCGACAGAGCCCGACAGAGCCCGACAGGGCCCGACAGAGCCCGACAGAGCCCGACAGAACCCGACAGAGCCCACTAGAGCCCGACAGAGCCCGACAGAGCCCGACAGAGCCCGACAGGGCCCGACAGGGCCCGACAGGGCCCGACAGAGCCCGACAGGGCCTGACAGGGAACAGTAGAGCCCAGTAGAGCCCGACAGAGCCCGACAGAGCCCGACAGAGCCCGACAGGGCCCGACAGAGCCCGACAGGGCCCAGTAGAGCCCGACAGGGCCCGACAGAGCCCGACAGAGCCCGACAAAGCCCGACAGGGCCCGACAGAGCCCGACAGAGCCCGACAGGGCCCGACAGAGCCCGACAGAGCCCGACAGAGCCCGACAGAGCCCGACAGGGCCCAGTAGAGCCCGACAGAGCCCGACAGAGCCCGACAGAGCCCGACAGAGCCCGACAGAGCCCAGTAGAGCTCGACAGAGCCCGACAGAGCCCGACAGGGCCCGACAGAGCCCGACAGGGCCCAGTAGAGCCCGACAGAGCCCGACAGAGCCCGACACGGCCCGACAGGGTCCGACAGAGCCCGACAGAGCCCGACAGAGCCCGACAGAGCCCAGTAGAGCTCGACAGAGCCCGACAGAGCCCGACAGAGCCCGACAGAGCCCGACAGGGCCCGACAGATACCGACAGAGCCCGCCAGAGCCCGACAGGGCCCAGTAGAGCCCGACAGAGCCCGACAGAGCCCGACAGGGCCCGACAGAGCCCGACAGAGCCCAGTAGAGCTCGACAGAGCCCGACAGAGCCCGACAGAGCCCGACAGGGCCTGACAGGGCCCGACAGGGAACAGTAGAGCCCAGTAGAGCCCGACAGAGCCCGACAGAGCCCGACAGAGCCCGACAGAGCCCGACAGGGCCCAGTAGAGCCCGACAGAGCCCGACAGGGCCCGACAGATACCGACAGAGCCCGCCAGAGCCCGACAGGGCCCAGTAGAGCCCGACAGAGCCCGACAGGGCCCGACAGGGCCCGACAGGGCCCAGTAGAGCCCGACAGAGCCCGACAGAGCCCGACAGAGCCCGACAGAGCCCGACAGAGACCAGTAGAGCCCGACAGAGCCCGACAGAGCCCGACAGAGCCCGACAGAGCCCGACAGGGCCCAGTAGAGCCCAGTAGAACCCGACAGAGCCCGACAGAGCCCGACAGAGCCCGACAGAGCCTGACAGGGCCCGACAGGGCCCGACAGAGCCCGACAGAGCCCGACAGGGCCCGACAGGGCCCGACAGAGCTCGACAGGGCCCAACAGGTCCCAACAGAGCCCGACAGAGCCCGACAGAGCCCGACAGGGCCCGACAGGGCCCGACAGGGCCCGACAGGGCCCGACAGAACCCGACAGAGCCCGACAGAGCCCAGTAGAGCCGGACAGAGCCCGACAGAGCCCGACAGAGCTCGACAGAGCCCGACAGGGCCCAGTAGAGCCCGACAGAGCCCGACAGAGCCCGACAGGGCCCGACAGAGCTCGACAGAGCCGGACAGGGCCCAGTAGAGCCCGACAGAGCCCGACAGAGCCCGACAGGGCCCGACAGAGCCCGACAGAGCCCAGTAGAGCCCGACAGAGCCCGACAGAGCCCGACAGAGCCCGACAAAGCCCTGTAGGGCCCGACAGGGCCCTACAGAGCCCGACAGAGCCCGACAGAGCCCGACAGAGCCCAGTAGAGCTCGACAGAGCCCGACAGAGCCCGACAGAGCCCGACAGAGCCCGACAGGGCCCGACAGATACCGACAGAGCCCGCCAGAGCCCGACAGGGCCCAGTAGAGCCCGACAGAGCCCGACAGAGCCCGACAGGGCCCGACAGAGCCCGACAGAGCCCAGTAGAGCTCGACAGAGCCCGACAGAGCCCGACAGAGCCCGACAGGGCCCGACAGGGCCCGACAGGGAACAGTAGAGCCCAGTAGAGCCCGACAGAGCCCGACAGAGCCCGACAGAGCCCGACAGAGCCCGACAGGGCCCGACAGGGCCCGACAGGGCCCAGTAGAGCCCGAGAGAGCCCGACAGGGCCCGACAGGGCCCAGTAGAGCCCGACAGAGCCCGACAGAGCCCGACAGAGCCCGACAGAGCCCGACAGAACCCGACAGAGCCCGACAGGGCCCGACAGGGCCCGACAGAGCCCGACAGGGCCCGACAGGGCCCGACAGAGCCCAACAGAGTCCGACAGAACCCGACAGAGCCCGACAGAGCCCGACAAAGCCCGACAGGGCCCGACAGTGCCCGACAGAGCCCGACAGGGCCCGACAGAGCCCGACAGAGCCCGACAGGGCCCGACAGAGCCCGACAGAGCCCGACAGGGCCCGACACACCCCGACAGGGCCCGACAGAGCCCGACAGAGCCCAGTAGAGCTCGACAGAGCCCGACAGAGCCCGACAGGGCCCGACAGAGCCCGACAGAGCCCGACAGAGCCCGACAGGGCCCGACAGAGCCCGACAGAGCCCTACAGAGCCCGACAGGGCCCGACAGGGCCCAGTAGAGCCCGACAGAGCCCGACAGAGCCCGACAGGGCCCGACAGGGCCCTACAGGGTCCGACAGAGCCCGACAGAGCCCAGTAGAGCCCGACAGAGCCCGACAGAGCCCGACAGAGCCCGACAGGGCCCGACAGAGCCCGACAGGCCCCAGTAGAGCCCGACAGAGCCCAACAGAGCCCAGCAGAGCCCGACAGAGCCCGACAGAGCCCAGTAGAGCCCGACAGAGCCCGACAGAGCCCGACAGGGCCCGACAGAGCCCGACAGGGCCCGACAGAGCCCGACAGAGCCCGACAGGGCCCGACAGAGCCCGACAGAGCCCGACAGAGCCCGACAGAACCCGACAGAGCCCGACAGGGCCCGACAGGGCCCGACAGGGCCCGACAGAGCCCGACAGAGCCCGACAGGGCCTAGTAGAGCCCAGTAGAGCCCGACAGAGCCCAGTAGAGCCCGACAGAGCCCGACAGAGCCCGACAGAGCCCGACAAAGCCCGACAAAGCCCGACAGGGTCCGACAGAGCCCGACAGGGCCCGGTAGAGCCCGACAGAGCCCGCCAGAGCCCGACAGAGCCCGACAGAGCCCGACAGGGCCCGACAGGGCCCGACAGAGCCCGACAGGGCCCGACAGGGCCCGACAGGGCCCGACAGAGCCCGACAGAGCCCGACAGGGCCCGACAGAGCCCGACAGAGCCCGACAGGGCCCAGTAGAGCCCGACAGAGCCCGACAGAGCCCGAAAGAGCCCGACAGGGCCCGACAGAGCCCGACAGAGCCCAGTAGAGCTCGACAGAGCCCGACAGAGCCCGACAGGGCCCGACAGGGCCCGACAGGGCCCGACAGGGCCCAATAGAGCCCGACAGAGCCCGACAGAGCCCGACAGGGCCCGACAGGGCCCGACAGAGCCCGACAGAGCCCGACAGAGCCCGACAGGGCCCGACAGGGCCCAGTAGAGCCCGACAGAGCCCGACAGAGCCCGACAGGGCCCGACAGAGCCCGACAGAGCCCGACAGAACCCGACAGAGCCCACTAGAGCCCGACAGAGCCCGACAGAGCCCGACAGAGCCCGACAGGGCCCGACAGGGCCCGACAGGGCCCGACAGAGCCCGACAGGGCCTGACAGGGAACAGTAGAGCCCAGTAGAGCCCGACAGAGCCCGACAGAGCCCGACAGAGCCCGACAGGGCCCGACAGAGCCCGACAGGGCCCAGTAGAGCCCGACAGGGCCCGACAGAGCCCGACAGAGCCCGACAAAGCCCGACAGGGCCCGACAGAGCCCGACAGAGCCCGACAGGGCCCGACAGAGCCCGACAGAGCCCGACAGAGCCCGACAGAGCCCGACAGGGCCCAGTAGAGCCCGACAGAGCCCGACAGAGCCCGACAGAGCCCGACAGAGCCCAGTAGAGCTCGACAGAGCCCGACAGAGCCCGACAGGGCCCGACAGAGCCCGACAGGGCCCAGTAGAGCCCGACAGAGCCCGACAGAGCCCGACACGGCCCGACAGGGTCCGACAGAGCCCGACAGAGCCCGACAGAGCCCGACAGAGCCCGACAGAGCCCAGTAGAGCCCGACAGAGCTCGACAGAGCCCGACAGAGCCCGACAGAGCCCGACAGGGCCCGACAGGGCCCGACAGAACCCGAAAGAGCCCGACAGGGCCCGACAGGGCCCGACAGGGAACAGTAGAGCCCAGTAGAGCCCGACAGAGCCCGACAGAGCCCGACAGAGCCCGACAGAGCCCGACAGGGCCCGACAGGGCCCAGTAGAGCCCGACAGAGCCCGACAGGGCCCGACAGGGCCCGACAGGGCCCAGTAGAGCCCGACAGAGCCCGACAGAGCCCGACAGAGCCCGACAGGGCCCGACAGGGCCCGACAGAGCCCGACAGGGCCCGACAGGGCCCGACAGAGCCCGACAGAGCCCGACAGAGCCCGACAGAACCCGACAGAGCCCGACAGAGCCCGACAGAGCCCGACAGGGCCCGACAGGGTCCGACAGAGCCCGACAGAGCCCGACAGGGCCCAGTAGAGCCCGACAGAGCCCGACAGAGCCCAGTAGAGCCCAGTAGAGCCCGACAGAGACCGACAGAGCCCGACAGAGCCCGACAGAACCCGACAGAGCCCGACAGAGACCAGTTGAGCCCGACAGAGCCCGACAGAGCCCGACAGAGCCCGACAGGGCCCGACAGGGCCCAGTAGAGCCCGACAGAGCCCGACAGAGCCCGACAGGGCCCGACAGAGCCCGACAGAGCCCAGTAGAGCTCGACAGAGCCCGACAGAGCCCGACAGAGCCCGACAGGGCCCGACAGGGCCCGACAGGGAACAGTAGAGCCCAGTAGAGCCCGACAGAGCCCGACAGAGCCCGACAGAGCCCGACAGGGAGCGACAGGGCCCGACAGGGCCCTGTAGAGCCCGACAGAGCCCGACAGGGCCCGACAGGGCCCGACAGGGCCCAGTAGAGCCCGACAGAGCCCGACAGAGCCCGACAGAACCCGACAGAGCCCGACAGAGCCCACTAGAGCCCGACAGAGCCCGACAGAGCCCGACAGAGCCCGACAGGGCCCGACAGGGCCCGACAGAGCCCGACAGAGCCCGACAGGGCCCGACAGAGCCCGACAGGGCCCGACAGGGCCCAGTAGAGCCCGACAGAGCCCGACAGAGCCCGACAGAGCCCGACAGGGCCCGACAGGGCCCGACAGAGCCCGACAGGGCCCGACAGAGCCCAGTAGAGCCCGACAGAGCCCGACAGAGCCCGACAGAGCCCGACAGGGCCCGACAGGGCCCGACAGAGCCCGACAGGGCCCAACAGGGCCCGACAGAGCCCAGTAGAGCCCGACAGAGCCCGACAGAGCCCGACAGAACCCGACAGAGCCCGACAGAGCCCAGTAGAGCCCTACAGAGCCCGACAGAGCCCGACAGAGCCCGACAGGGCCCGACAGGGCCCGACAGGGCCCAGTAGAGCCCGACAGAGCCCGACAGAGCCCGACAGAGCCCGACAGAGCCCGACAGGGCCCGACAGTGCCCAGAAGAGCCCGACAGAGCCCGACAGAGCCCGACAGAGCCCGACAGAACCCGACAGAGCCCGACAGAGCCCGACAGAGCCCGACAGGGCCCGACAGGGTCCGACAGAGCCCGACAGAGCCCGACAGGGCCCAGTAGAGCCCGATAGAGCCCGACAGAGCCCAGTAGAGCCCAGTAGAGCCCGACAGAGACCGACAGAGCCCTACAGAGCCCGACAGAACCCGACAGAGCCCGACAGAGACCAGTTGAGCCCGACAGAGCCCGACAGAGCCCGACAGAGCCCGACAGGGCCCAGTAGAGCTCGACAGAGCCCGACAGAGCCCGACAGAGCCCGACAGGGCCCGACAGGGCCCGACAGAGCCCAGTAGAGCTCGACAGAGCCCGACAGAGCCCGACAGAGCCCGACAGAGCCCGACAGGGCCCGACAGGGCCCAGTAGAGCCCGACAGAGCCCGACAGAGCCCGACAGGGCCCGACAGGGCCCGACAGAGCCCGACAGAGCCCGACAGGGCCCGACCGGGCGCGACAGAGCCCGACAGAGACCAGTAGAGCCCGACAGAGCCCGACAGAGCCCGACAGAGCCCGACAGAGCCCGACAGGGCCCAGTAGAGCCCAGTAGAACCCGACAGAGCCCGACAGAGCCCGACAGAGCCCGACAGAGCCCGACAGAGCCTGACAGGGCCCGACAGGGCCCGACAGAGCCCGACAGAGCCCGACAGGGCCCGACAGGGCCCGACAGAGCTCGACAGGGCCCGACAGGTCCCGACAGAGCCCGACAGAGCCCGACAGAGCCCGACAGGGCCCGACAGGGCCCGACAGGGCCCGACAGGGCCCGACAGAACCCGACAGAGCTTGACAGAGCCCAGTAGAGCCGGACAGAGCCCGACAGAGCCCGACAGAGCTCGACAGAGCCCGACAGGGCCCAGTAGAGCCCGACAGAGCCCGACAGAGCCCGACAGGGCCCGACAGAGCTCGACAGAGCCGGACAGGGCCCAGTAGAGCCCGACAGAGCCCGACAGAGCCCGACAGGGCCCGACAGAGCCCGACAGAGCCCAGTAGAGCCCGACAGAGCCCGACAGAGCCCGACAGAGCCCGACAAAGCCCGACAGGGCCCGACAGGGCCCGACAGAGCCCGACAGAGCCCGACAGAGCCCGACACGGCCCGACAGGGTCCGACAGAGCCCGACAGAGCCCGACAGAGCCCGACAGAGCCCGACAGAGCCCAGTAGAGCCCGACAGAGCTCGACAGAGCCCGACAGAGCCCGACAGAGCCCGACAGGGCCCGACAGGGCCCGACAGAACCCGAAAGAGCCCGACAGGGCCCGACAGGGCCCGACAGGGAACAGTAGAGCCCAGTAGAGCCCGACAGAGCCCGACAGAGCCCGACAGAGCCCGACAGAGCCCGACAGGGCCCGACAGAGCCCGACAGGGCCCAGTAGAGCCCGACAGAGCCCGACAGGGCCCGACAGGGCCCGACAGGGCCCAGTAGAGCCCGACAGAGCCCGACACAGCCCGACAGAGCCCGACAGGGCCCGACAGGGCCCGACAGAGCCCGACAGAGCCCGACAGAGCCCGACAGAGACCAGTAGAGCCCGACAGAGCCCGACAGAGCCCGACAGAGCCCGACAGGGCCCGACAGGGCCCGACAGAGCCCGACAGAACCCGACAGAGCCCGACAGAGCCCACTAGAGCCCGACAGAGCCCGACAGAGCCCGACAGAGCCCGACAGGGCCCGACAGGGCCCGACAGAGCCCGACAGGGCCCGACAGGGCCCGACAGGGCCCGACAGAGCCCGACAGGGCCCGACAGAGCCCAGTAGAGCCCGACAGAGCCCGACAGAGCCCGACATAACCCGACAGAGCCCGACAGAGCCCAGTAGAGCCCTACAGAGCCCGACAGAGCCCGACAGAGCCCGACAGGGCCCGACAGGGCCCGACAGGGCCCAGTAGAGCCCGACAGAGCCCGACAGAGCCCGACAGAGCCCGACAGAGCCCGACAGAACCCGACAGAGCCCACTAGAGCCCGACAGAGCCCGACAGAGCCCGACAGAGCCCGACAGGGCCCGACAGGGCCCGACAGAGCCCGACAGAGCCCGACAGGGCCTGACAGGGAACAGTAGAGCCCAGTAGAGCCCGACAGAGCCCGACAGAGCCCGACAGAGCCCGACAGGGCCCGACAGAGCCCGACAGGGCCCAGTAGAGCCCGACAGAGCCCGACAGAGCCCGACAGAGCCCGACAAAGCCCGACAGGGCCCGACAGAGCCCGACAGAGCCCGACAGGGCCCGACAGAGCCCGACAGAGCCCGACAGAGCCCGACAGGGCCCAGTAGAGCCCGACAGAGCCCGACAGAGCCCGACAGAGCCCGACAGAGCCCGACAGAGCCCAGTAGAGCTCGACAGAGCCCGACAGAGCCCGACAGGGCCCGACAGAGCCCGACAGGGCCCAGTAGAGCCCGACAGAGCCCGACAGAGCCCGATACGGCCCGACAGGGTCCGACAGAGCCCGACAGAGCCCGACAGAGCCCGACAGAGCCCAGTAGAGCCCGACAGAGCTCGACAGAGCCCGACAGAGCCCGACAGAGCCCGACAGGGCCCGACAGGGCCCGACAGAACCCGAAAGAGCCCGACAGGGCCCGACAGGGCCCGACAGGGAACAGTAGAGCCCAGTAGAGCCCGACAGAGCCCGACAGAGCCCGACAGAGCCCGACAGAGCCCGACAGGGCCCGACAGGGCCCGACAGGGCCCAGTAGAGCCCGACAGAGCCCGACAGGGCCCGACAGGGCCCGACAGGGCCCAGTAGAGCCCGACAGAGCCCGACACAGCCCGACAGAGCCCGACAGGGCCCGACAGGGCCCGACAGAGCCCGACAGGGCCCGACAGGGCCCGACAGAGCCCGATAGAGCCCGACAGAGCCCAGTAGAGCCCGACAGAGCCCGACAGAGCCCGACAGAGCCCGACAGGGCCCGACAGGGCCCGACAGAGCCCGACAGAGCCCGACAGAACCCGACAGAGCCCGACAGAGCCCACTAGAGCCCGACAGAGCCCGACAGAGCCCGACAGAGCCCGACAGAACCCGACAGAGCCCGACAGAGCCCGACAGAGCCCGACAG
Source organism: Caloenas nicobarica (assembly GCF_036013445.1). Lineage (NCBI taxonomy): Eukaryota > Metazoa > Chordata > Aves > Columbiformes > Columbidae > Caloenas > Caloenas nicobarica. Next base: position 6,389 of record NW_027017245.1, on the reverse strand, counting down.
GGCCCGACAGGGCCCGACAGAGCCCGACAGGGCCCAGTAGAGCCCGAGAGAGCCCGACAGAGCCCAGTAGAGCCCAGTAGAGCCCGACAGAGCCCGACAGAGCCCGACAGAGCCCGACAGAACCCGACAGAGCCCGACAGGGCCCAGTAGAGCCCGACAGAGCCCGACAGAGCCCGACAGAGCCCGACAGAGCCCGACAGAGTCCAGTAGAGCCCGACAGAGCCCGACAGAGCCCGACAGAGCCCGACAGGGCCCTGTAGAGCCCGACAGAGCCCAGTAGAGCTCGACAGAGCCCGACAGAGCCCGACAGAGCCCGACAGGGCCCGACAGGGTCCGACAGGGAACAGTAGAGCCCAGTAGAGCCCGACAGAGCCCGACAGAGCCCGACAGAGCCCGACAGGGCCCGACAGGGCCCGACAGGGCCCAGTAGAGCCCGACAGAGCCCGACAGGGCCCGACAGGGCCCGACAGGGCCCAGTAGAGCCCGACAGAGCCCGACAGAGCCCGACAGAGCCCGACAGAACCTGACAGAGCCCGACAGGGCCCGACAGGGCCCGACAGAGCCCGACAGAGCCCGACAGAGCCCGACAGGGCCCAGTAGAGCCCGACAGAGCCCGACAGAGCCCGACAGAGCCCGACAGGGCCCGACAGGGCCCAGTAGAGCCCGACAGAGCCCGACAGAGCCCGACAGGGCCCGACAGGGCCCGACAGGGCCCGACAGGGCCCGACAGAGCCCGACAGAACCCGACAGAGACCAGTAGAGCCCGACAGAGCCCGACAGAGCCCGACAGAGCCCGACAGGGCCCGACAGGGCCCGACAGAGCCCAACAGAGTCCGACAGAACCCGACAGAGCCCGACAGAGCCCGACAAAGCCCGACAGGGCCCGACAGTGCCCGACAGAGCCCGACAGGGCCCGACAGAGCCCGACAGAGCCCGACAGGGCCCGACAGAGCCCGACAGAGCCCGACAGGGCCCGACACACCCCGACAGGGCCCGACAGAGCCCGACAGAGCCCAGTAGAGCTCGACAGAGCCCGACAGAGCCCGACAGGGCCCGACAGAGCCCGACAGAGCCCGACAGAGCCCGACAGGGCCCGACAGATCCCGACAGAGCCCTACAGAGCCCGACAGGGCCCGACAGGGCCCAGTAGAGCCCGACAGAGCCCGACAGAGCCCGACAGGGCCCGACAGGGCCCTACAGGGTCCGACAGAGCCCGACAGAGCCCAGTAGAGCCCGACAGAGCCCGACAGAGCCCGACAGAGCCCGACAGGGCCCGACAGAGCCCGACAGGCCCCAGTAGAGCCCAGTAGAGCCCAACAGAGCCCAGCAGAGCCCGACAGAGCCCGACAGAGCCCAGTAGAGCCCGACAGAGCCCGACAGAGCCCGACAGGGCCCGACAGAGCCCGACAGGGCCCGACAGAGCCCGACAGTGCCCGACAGGGCCCGACAGAGCCCGACAGAGCCCGACAGAGCCCGACAGAACCCGACAGAGCCCGACAGGGCCCGACAGGGCCCGACAGGGCCCGACAGAGCCCGACAGGGCCTAGTAGAGCCCAGTAGAGCCCGACAGAGCCCAGTAGAGCCCGACAGAGCCCGACAGAGCCCGACAGAGCCCGACAGAACCCGACAGAGCCCGACAGGGTCCGACAGAGCCCGACAGGGCCCGGTAGAGCCCGACAGAGCCCGCCAGAGCCCGACAGAGCCCGACAGAGCTCGACAGAGCCCGACAGAGCCCGACAGGGCCCGACAGGGCCCGACAGGGCCCGACAGGGCCCGACAGAGCCCGACAGAGCCCGACAGGGCCCGACAGAGCCCGACAGAGCCCGACAGGGCCCAGTAGAGCCCGACAGAGCCCGACAGAGCCCGAAAGAGCCCGACAGGGCCCGACAGAGCCCGACAGAGCCCAGTAGAGCTCGACAGAGCCCGACAGAGCCCGACAGGGCCCGACAGGGCCCGACAGGGCCCGACAGGGCCCAGTAGAGCCCGACAGAGCCCGACAGAGCCCGACAGGGCCCGACAGGGCCCGACAGAGCCCGACAGAGCCCGACAGGGCCCGACAGGGCCCGACAGAGCCCGACAGAGCCCGACAGGGCCCGACAGAGCCCGACAGAGCCCGACGGAACCCGACAGAGCCCACTAGAGCCCGACAGAGCCCGACAGAGCCCGACAGAGCCCGACAGGGCCCGACAGGGCCCGACAGAGCCCGACAGAGCCCGACAGGGCCTGACAGGGAACAGTAGAGCCCAGTAGAGCCCGACAGAGCCCGACAGAGCCCGACAGAGCCCGACAGGGCCCGACAGAGCCCGACAGGGCCCAGTAGAGCCCGACAGAGCCCGACAGAGCCCGACAGAGCCCGACAAAGCCCGACAGGGCCCGACAGAGCCCGACAGAGCCCGACAGGGCCCGACAGAGCCCGACAGAGCCCGACAGAGCCCGACAGAGCCCGACAGGGCCCAGTAGAGCCCGACAGAGCCCGACAGAGCCCGACAGAGCCCGACAGAGCCCGACAGAGCCCAGTAGAGCTCGACAGAGCCCGACAGAGCCCGACAGGGCCCGACAGAGCCCGACAGGGCCCAGTAGAGCCCGACAGAGCCCGACAGAGCCCGACACGGCCCGACAGGGTCCGACAGAGCCCGACAGAGCCCGACAGAGCCCGACAGAGCCCAGTAGAGCCCGACAGAGCTCGACAGAGCCCGACAGAGCCCGACAGAGCCCGACAGGGCCCGACAGGGCCCGACAGAGCTCGACAGGGCCCAACAGGTCCCAACAGAGCCCGACAGAGCCCGACAGAGCCCGACAGGGCCCGACAGGGCCCGACAGGGCCCGACAGGGCCCGACAGAACCCGACAGAGCCCGACAGAGCCCAGTAGAGCCGGACAGAGCCCGACAGAGCCCGACAGAGCTCGACAGAGCCCGACAGGGCCCAGTAGAGCCCGACAGAGCCCGACAGAGCCCGACAGGGCCCGACAGAGCTCGACAGAGCCGGACAGGGCCCAGTAGAGCCCGACAGAGCCCGACAGAGCCCGACAGGGCCCGACAGAGCCCGACAGAGCCCAGTAGAGCCCGACAGAGCCCGACAGAGCCCGACAGAGCCCGACAAAGCCCTGTAGGGCCCGACAGGGCCCTACAGAGCCCGACAGAGCCCGACAGAGCCCGACAGAGCCCAGTAGAGCTCGACAGAGCCCGACAGAGCCCGACAGAGCCCGACAGAGCCCGACAGGGCCCGACAGATACCGACAGAGCCCGCCAGAGCCCGACAGGGCCCAGTAGGGTCCGACAGAGCCCGACAGGGCCCGGTAGAGCCCGACAGAGCCCGCCAGAGCCCGACAGAGCCCGACAGAGCTCGACAGAGCCCGACAGAGCCCGACAGGGCCCGACAGGGCCCGACAGGGCCCGACAGGGCCCGACAGAGCCCGACAGAGCCCGACAGGGCCCGACAGAGCCCGACAGAGCCCGACAGGGCCCAGTAGAGCCCGACAGAGCCCGACAGAGCCCGAAAGAGCCCGACAGGGCCCGACAGAGCCCGACAGAGCCCAGTAGAGCTCGACAGAGCCCGACAGAGCCCGACAGGGCCCGACAGGGCCCGACAGGGCCCGACAGGGCCCAGTAGAGCCCGACAGAGCCCGACAGAGCCCGACAGGGCCCGACAGGGCCCGACAGAGCCCGACAGAGCCCGACAGGGCCCGACAGGGCCCGACAGAGCCCGACAGAGCCCGACAGGGCCCGACAGAGCCCGACAGAGCCCGACGGAACCCGACAGAGCCCACTAGAGCCCGACAGAGCCCGACAGAGCCCGACAGAGCCCGACAGGGCCCGACAGGGCCCGACAGAGCCCGACAGAGCCCGACAGGGCCTGACAGGGAACAGTAGAGCCCAGTAGAGCCCGACAGAGCCCGACAGAGCCCGACAGAGCCCGACAGGGCCCGACAGAGCCCGACAGGGCCCAGTAGAGCCCGACAGAGCCCGACAGAGCCCGACAGAGCCCGACAAAGCCCGACAGGGCCCGACAGAGCCCGACAGAGCCCGACAGGGCCCGACAGAGCCCGACAGAGCCCGACAGAGCCCGACAGAGCCCGACAGGGCCCAGTAGAGCCCGACAGAGCCCGACAGAGCCCGACAGAGCCCGACAGAGCCCGACAGAGCCCAGTAGAGCTCGACAGAGCCCGACAGAGCCCGACAGGGCCCGACAGAGCCCGACAGGGCCCAGTAGAGCCCGACAGAGCCCGACAGAGCCCGACACGGCCCGACAGGGTCCGACAGAGCCCGACAGAGCCCGACAGAGCCCGACAGAGCCCAGTAGAGCCCGACAGAGCTCGACAGAGCCCGACAGAGCCCGACAGAGCCCGACAGGGCCCGACAGGGCCCGACAGAACCCGAAAGAGCCCGACAGGGCCCGACAGGGCCCGACAGGGAACAGTAGAGCCCAGTAGAGCCCGACAGAGCCCGACAGAGCCCGACAGAGCCCGACAGAGCCCGACAGGGCCCGACAGGGCCCGACAGGGCCCAGTAGAGCCCGACAGAGCCCGACAGGGCCCGACAGGGCCCGACAGGGCCCAGTAGAGCCCGACAGAGCCCGACACAGCCCGACAGAGCCCGACAGGGCCCGACAGGGCCCGACAGAGCCCGACAGGGCCCGACAGGGCCCGACAGAGCCCGATAGAGCCCGACAGAGACCAGTAGAGCCCGACAGAGCCCGACAGAGCCCGACAGAGCCCGACAGGGCCCGACAGGGCCCGACAGAGCCCGACAGAGCCCGACAGAACCCGACAGAGCCCGACAGAGCCCACTAGAGCCCGACAGAGCCCGACAGAGCCCGACAGAGCCCGACAGAACCCGACAGAGCCCGACAGAGCCCGACAGAGCCCGACAGGGCCCGACAGGGCCCGACAGAGCCCGACAGGGCCCAGTAGAGCCCGACAGAGCCCGACAGGGCCCAGTAGAGCCCGACAGAGCCCGACAGAGCCCGACAGAGCCCGACAGAGCCCAGTAGAGCCCGACAGAGCCCGACAGAGCCCGACAGAGCCCGACAGGGCCCGACAGAGCCTGACAGAGCCCGACAAAGCCCAGTAGAGCCCGACAGAGCCCGACAGGGCCCAGTAGAGCCCGACAGAGCCCGACAGAGCCCGACAGAGCCCGACAGAGACCGACAGGGCCCGACAGGGCCCAGAAGAGCCCGACAGAGCCCGACAGAGCCCGACAGAACCCGACAGAGCCCGACAGAGCCCGACAGAGCCCGACAGGGCCCGACAGGGCCCGACAGAGCCCGACAGGGCCCAGTAGAGCCCGAGAGAGCCCGACAGAGCCCAGTAGAGCCCAGTAGAGCCCGACAGAGCCCGACAGAGCCCGACAGAGCCCGACAGAACCCGACAGAGCCCGACAGGGCCCAGTAGAGCCCGACAGAGCCCGACAGAGCCCGACAGAGCCCGACAGAGCCCGACAGAGTCCAGTAGAGCCCGACAGAGCCCGACAGAGCCCGACAGAGCCCGACAGGGCCCGACAGGGCCCTGTAGAGCCCGACAGAGCCCGACAGAGCCCGACAGAGCCCGACAGGGCCCGACAGGGCCCAGAAGAGCCCGACAGAGCCCGACAGAGCCCGACAGGGCCCAGTAGAGCCCGAGAGAGCCCGACAGAGCCCAGTAGAGCCCAGTAGAGCCCGACAGAGCCCGACAGAGCCCGACAGAGCCCGACAGAACCCGACAGAGCCCGACAGGGCCCAGTAGAGCCCGACAGAGCCCGACAGAGCCCGACAGGGCCCGACAGGGCCCAGTAGAGCCCGACAGAGCCCGACAGAGCCCGACAGAGCCCGACAGAGCCCAGTAGAGCCCGACAGAGCCCGACAGAGCCCGACAGAGCCCGACAGGGCCCAGTAGAGCCCGACAGAGCCCGACAGAGCCCGACAGAGCCCGACAGAGCCCGACAGGGCCCGACAGGGCCCGACAGAGCCCAGTAGAGCTCGACAGAGCCCGACAGAGCCCGACAGAGCCCGACAGAGCCCAACAGGGCCCGACAGGGCCCAGTAGAGCCCGACAGAGCCCGACAGAGCCCGACAGGGCCCGACAGGGCCCGACAGAGCCCGACAGAGCCCGACAGGGCCCGACCGGGCCCGACAGAGCCCGACAGAGACCAGTAGAGCCCGACAGAGCCCGACAGAGCCCGACAGAGCCCGACAGAGCCCGACAGGGCCCAGTAGAGCCCAGTAGAACCCGACAGAGCCCGACAGAGCCCGACAGAGCCCGACAGAGGCTGACAGGGCCCGACAGGGCCCGACAGAGCCCGACAGAGCCCGACAGGGCCCGACAGGGCCCGACAGAGCTCGACAGGGCCCAACAGGTCCCAACAGAGCCCGACAGAGCCCGACAGAGCCCGACAGGGCCCGACAGGGCCCGACA